>NC_081278.1:813549-870504 GCF_030490865.1 Poecile atricapillus
TTAACGGGGAGGGGAGGGGCTAAAATGGGTGGGGAACTGGGAGGGGAGGGGCTAAAATGGGTGTGGAACTGGGAGGGGCTAAAATGGGTGGGGCAGGGGTTAAAATGGGTGGGGAACTGGGAGGGGAGGGGTTAAACAAGGTGAGCCAGGGGGCGGGGCCAAATGGGGAACTGGGAGGGGCTAAAATGGGTGGGGGCAAAAGGGGAGGGGTTGAAATAGTTGGGGAACTGGGAGGGGAGGGGCTAAACTGGGTGGGGAACTGGGAGGGGAGGGGTTAAACTGGGTGTGGTCAGGGAGGGGCGTGGCCACAGTGGGCGTGGCCAGCACAGGGGGCGGGGCTTAACAGGGCGTGGCATTTGGAGGCGTGGCACCAATGTCCCCAATGTCCCCAATGTCCCCAGGGTCCCCAATGTCCCCAAGGTCCCCAATGTCCCCAATGTCCCCAGGGTCCCCAAATGTCCCCAATGTCCCCAATGTCCCCAATGTCCCCAATGTCCCCAAGGTCCCCAGGGTCCCCAGCTGTGTCCCCGTGTCCGTCCCCGTGTCCCCTACGCTGTCCCCATGTCTGTCCCCGTGTCCCCAGCTCTGTCCCCAACGTCCCCAGCTCTGTTCCTGTGTCCCCGTGTCCATCCTCGTGTCCGTCCCTGTGTCCCCAACACTGTCCCCATGTCCCCATGTCCCCAACACTGTCCCCATGTCAATCCCCATGTCCCCAACACTGTCCCCATGTCCGTCCCCGTGTCCCCAGCTCTGTCTCCATGTCCCCAATGTTGTCCCCATGTCCCCTATGTTGTCCCCATGTCCCCAATGCTGTCCCCATGTCCCCAATGTTGTCCCCAATGTCCCCAATGTCCCCAGGAGCTGGCAGCCCTGACCAAGGAGCTGTCCCCATGTCCCCAATGTTGTCCCCATGTCCCCAATGTCCCCAATGTCCCCAGGAGCTGGCAGCCCTGACCAAGGAGCTGTCCCCAGTGTTGTCCCCATGTCCCCAATGTCCCCAATGTTGTCCCCATGTCCCCAATGCTGTCCCCATGTCCCCAGGAGCTGGCAGCCCTGACCAAGGAGCTGTCCCCATGTCCGTCCCTGTGTCCCCAGCTCTGTCCCCAATGTCCCAATGTCCCCAATGTTGTCCCCAGGAGCTGGCAGCCCTGACCAAGGAGCTCAACCTGTGCCGGGAGCAGCTCCTGGAGCGCGAGGAGGAAATCGCCGAACTCAAGGCTGAGCGCAACAACACCCGGGTGAGCACCTGGGGACACCTGGGGACACCTGGGGACACCTGGGGACACCTGGGGACACCTGGGAACAGCTGGGGACACACCTGGGGACAGCTGGGGACAGCTGGGGACAGCTGGGGACACCTGGGGACAGCTGGGGACAGCTGGGGACACCTGGGGACACCTGGGGACAGCTGGAGACACACCTGGGGACACCTGGGGACACACCTGGGGACACCTGGGGACAGCTGGGGACACACCTGGGGACAGCTGGGGACACACGTGGGGATACCTGGGGACACGTGGGGACACCTGGGGGTACCTGGGGACACACCTGGGGTACCTGGGGACACCTGGGGACACCTGGAGACACACCTGGACACACCTGAGGACACCTGGGGACACCTGGGGACACCTGGGCACACCTGGGGACACCTGGGGACACACCTGGGGGTACCTGGGGGGTATCTGGGGGGTGCCTGGCACTTGTCACTTGTGGCATCTGTCACTTGTCACCTGCCACCTGTCATGTGACACCTGAAAACCGGTGCCCCCAATGTCCCCAAAATGTCCCCAATGTCCCCAGTGTCCCCAATGTCCCCAGTGTCCCCAAATCCCCCCAGTGTCCCCAATGTCCCCAATGTCCCCAATGTCCCCAATCCCCCCAATGTCCCCAATGTCCCCAAATCCCCCCCAATGTCCCCAATCCCCCCGATGTCCCAAATGTCCCCAATGTCCCCAGTGTCCCCAATGTCCCCAATCCCCCCAATGTCCCCAATGTCCCCAATGTCCCCAGCTGCTGCTGGAGCACCTGGAGCACCTGGTGTCGCGTCACGAGCGGTCCCTGAGGATGACGGTGGTCAAACCTCCGCCAATGTCCCCAATGTCCCCAGTGTCCCCAGTGTCCCCAATGTCCCCTGTGATGTCCCCAATGTCCCCAATCCCCCCAATGTCCCCAATGTCCCCAATGTCCCCAATGCCCCCCAATGTCCCCAATGTCCCCAATCCCCCCGATGTCCCCAGTGTCCCCAATCCCCCCAGTGTCCCAATGTCCCCAATGTCCCCAATGTCCCCTGTGCTGTCCCCAATGTCCCCAGCTGCTGCTGGAGCACCTGGAGCACCTGGTGTCGCGTCACGAGCGCTCCCTGAGGATGACGGTGGTCAAGCGCCAGGCGCAGTCCCCGGCCGGGGTCTCCTCCGAGGTCGAGGTGCTCAAGGCCCTCAAGTCGCTCTTCGAGCACCACAAGGCCCTGGACGAGAAGGTTTGGGGGGTCCTGGGGGGGTTTTGGGGGGTCCTGGGGGTTTGGGGGGTCCTGGGGGGTCCTGGGGGGGTTTTGGGGGGGTTTGGGGGGTCCTTGAGGGGGTTTGGGGGGTCCTGGGGGGGGTTTGGGGGGTCTGGGGGGGTTTTGGGGGGTCCTGGAAGTGTCCTGGGGGTCCTGGGGGGGGTTTGGGGGCTCCTGGGGGGGTTTGGGGGGCGTCCCTGGGGGGGTCCTAGGGGGGTCCCTGGGTGATTTTGGGGGGGTCCTGGGGGGGTCTGGGTGTCCTTGAGGGGTCCTGGGGTGACTTGGGGGGTCCCCGGGGGGGTTTTGGGGTGACCTGGTGGCACCTGGTGGCCCTCACGGGGCTCCTGGGGGTTCCTGGGGGGACCTGAAGGGGTCTCGGGGGGGTTTTGGGGTCACCCAGGTGGCTCTGGGACATCCCGGGGGGGTCCTGGTGTCCCCCGGTGTCCCCTCGGTGTCCCCCCGATGTCCCCTCAGTGTCCCCCGATGTCCCCTCAGTGTCCCCCGGTGTCCCCTCAGTGTCCCCTCAGTGTCCCTTGGTGTCCCCCAGTGTCCCCCGATGTCCCCCCCAATGTCCCCTCAGTGTCCCTTGGTGTCCCTCAGTGTCCCCCTGATGTCCCCCCAATGTCCCCTCGGTGTCCCCCGGTGTCCCCTCAGTGTCCCCTGGTGTCCCCAGGTGCGGGAGCGGCTGCGGGTGGCCCTGGAGCGCGTGGCCGTGCTGGAGGAGGAGCTGGAGGTGTCCAACCAGGAGGTGGGGACAGCGCGGGGACACCGGGGGGTGGCACGGGTGGGTGGCACTGGGGGGACACCGGGGGACACCGGGGGACACCGGGGGGTGGCACCGATGGGGGGACACCGGGGGACACCGGGGGGTGGCACGGGTGGGTGGCACTGGGGGGACACCGGGGGACACTGGGGGACACCGGGGGACACCGGGGGGTGCACCGATGGGGGACACTGGGGGACACCGGGGGGTGGCACTGGGGGGACACCAGGGGACATCACGGGGTGGCACCGATGGGTGACACTGGGGGGGACACCGGGGGGACACCGGGGGACAGCGGGGGGTGGCACTGGGGGACACCGGGGGGGTGGCACGGGTGGGTGACAGTGTCCTTTGGAGGGTGACACCTGTCACCTGTCACTGGGGGTGTCACCTGTCCCTGGGGGTGTCACCTGTCCCCTGTCCCTGGGGGTGTCACCTGTCCCTGGGGGTGTCACCTGTCACCTGTCACTGTCCCCTGTCCATGTCCCCTCAGTCCCTGTCCCTACGGGAGCAGCTGTCACCTGTCACCTGTCCCTGGGGGTGTCACCTGTCCCTGGGGGTGTCACCTCTCACCTGTCCCCTGTCCCCTGTCACTGTCACCTGTCACTGTCCCCTCAGTCCCTGTCCCTACAGGAGCAGCTGTCACCTGTCACTGAGGGTGTCACCTGTCCCTGAGGGTGTCACCTGTCCCTGGGGGTGTCACCTGTCCCTGGGGATGTCACCTGTCCCTGAGGGTGTCACCTGTCACCTGTCCCCTCTCACCTGTCCCTGAGGGTGTCACCTGTCCCTGGGGGTGTCACCTGTCCCTGGGGGTGTCACCTGTCACCTGTCACTGAGGGTGTCACCTGTCCCTGGGGGTGTCACCTGTCACTGAGGGTGTCACCTGTCCCTGAGGGTGTCACCTGTCCCTGGGGGTGTCACCTGTCCTGGGGGTGTCACCTCTCACCTGTCACCTGTCACCTCTCACCTGTCCCCTGTCACTGTCCCCTCAGTCCCTGTCCCTACGGGAGCAGCTGTCACCTGTCCCTGGGGGTGTCACCTGTCACCTGTCACCTGTCCCCTGTCACTGTCCCCTCAGTCCCTGTCCCTACGGGAGCAGCTGTCACCTGTCCCTGGGGGTGTCACCTGTCACCGAGGGTGTCACCTCTCACCTGTCACCTGTCACTGTCCCCTCAGTCCCTGTCCCTACGGGAGCAGCTGTCCCGGCGCCGCTCGGGCCTGGAGGACGCGGCCACCGACGGGGACACGGCGGTGAGGGGACAGAGGGGACAGAGGGGACAGGGGTCACGGGGTCATCTCGGGGTCATCATGGGGACACGGCGGTGAGGGGACAGAGGGGACAGAGGGGACAGGGGTCATGGGGTCACGGGGTCATCTCGGGGTCATCTCGGGGTCATCATGGGGACACAGCATTGAGGGGACAGAGGGGACAGCGGGGACAGGGGTCACGGGGTCATCTCGGGGTCACGGGGTCATCTCGGGGTCACGGGGTCATCTCAGGGTCATCTTGGGGTCATCTCGGGGACACGGTGGTGAGGGGACAGAGGGGACAGGGGTCACGGGGTCACGGGGTCATCTTGGGGTCATCTTGGGGTCATCTTGGGGTCACAGGGTCATCTCAGGGTCATCATGGGGTCATCTTGGGGTCATCTCGGGGTCACGGTGTTGAGGGGACAGCAGGGACAGGGGTCATGGGGTCATCTTGGGGTCATCTTGGGGTCATCTCGGGGTCACGGGGTCATCTTGGGGACACGGTAGTGAGGGGACAGCGGGGTCAGGGGTCATCTCGGGGTCACGGGGTCACAGAGTCATCTCAGGGTCATCTTGGGGTCATCTCAGGGACACAGCGGTGAGGGGACAGCGGGGTCAGGGGTCACAGGGTCATCACGGGGTCATCACGGGGTCATCACGGGGTCATGGGGTCATCTCGGGGTCAGGGGTCACGGGGTCACAGGGTCATCTTGGGGTCATCATGGGGTCATCTCGGGGTCACGGGGTCACCTCAGGGGTCATTGAGGTCATCTCAGGGGTAATTGGGGTCATCTCAGGGGTCACGGGGTCAGCTGAGGGTCACAGGGTCATCTCAGGGGTCATTTCAGGGGTCATTGGGGTAACCTCAGGGGTCATTGGGGTCATCTCAGGGGTCATTTCAGGGGTCATTGGGGTAACCTCAGGGGTCACGGGGTCAGCTGAGGGTCACAGGGTCATCTCAGGGGTCATCTGAGGGGTCACGGGGTCAGCTGAGGGTCACAGTGGGTCAAGTTTGGGGAGTTTGGGGTCCTGGGGGGGTCAGAGGTGAAGTGACCCCAGGCCAGAGTGACCAAATGACCATCGCCATGAGTGACCATCACCGTGAGTGACCAGAGCTGTGAGTGACCATCACCATGAGTGACCAGTGTTGTGAATGACCACCACCATGAGTGACTGGTACTGTGAGTGACCAAATGACCATCACCATGGGTGACCATCACCATGAGTGACCATCACCATGAGTGACCAGTGCTGTGAGTGACCATCACTGTGAGTGACCAGAGCTGTGAGTGACCATCACCATGAGTGACCATCACCATGAGTGACCAGTGCTGTGAGTGACCAGGCTGTGAGTGACCATCACTGTGAGTGACCATTGCTGTGACCATCACCATGAGTGACCATCACCATGAGTGACCAGAGCTGTGAGTGACCAGAGCTGTGAGTGACCAGAGCTGTGAGTGACCAAATGACCATCACCATGAGTGACCATCACTGTGAGTGACCATCACCATGAGTGACCAGAGCTGTGAGTGACCATCACCATGAGTGACCGGTGCTGTGAGTGACCAGAGCTGTGAGTGACCAGAGCTGTGAGTGACCAGAGCTGTGAGTGACCATCACCATGAGTGACCAGAGCTGTGAGTGACCATC
The DNA here is from genome assembly GCF_030490865.1 of Poecile atricapillus. NCBI lineage: Eukaryota > Metazoa > Chordata > Aves > Passeriformes > Paridae > Poecile > Poecile atricapillus. The sequence continues at coordinate 819,714 of NC_081278.1, forward strand.
ACCGTGAGTGACCAGTGTTGTGAGTGACCATCACCGTGAGTGACCATCACCATGAGTGACCAGTGTTGTGAGTGGCCATCACCGTGAGTGACCAGAGCTGTGAGTGACCAGAGCTGTGAGTGACCACCACCATGAGTGACCATCACCGTGAGTGACCAGAGCTGTGAGTGACCATTGCTGTGAGTGACTACCACCATGAGTGACCATCACCATGAGTGACCAGTGCTGTGACCATTATCATGAGTGACCAGAGCTGTGAGTGACCATTATCATGAGTGACCACCATGAGTGACCATTGCTGTGAGTGACCAAATGACCAAATAATGGTGACCAAATCACTGTGAGTGACCATCACCATGAGTGACCATCATGAGTGACCAGGCTGTGAGTGACCACCACGAGTGACCAAATGACCATTACTATGGGTGACCAGTGCTGTGAGTGACCATCACCATGAGTGACCAGAGCTGTGAGTGACTACCACCATGAGTGACCATTGCTGTGAGCGACCATTATCATGAGTGACCACCACGAGTGACCGGTGCTGTGAGTGACCAAATGACCATCACCATGGGTGACCATCATCATGAGTGACCAGTCTGTGAGTGACCATTGCTGTGAGTGACCATCACCATGAGTGACCATCACCATGAGTGACCATTGCTGTGGGTGACTGGTGCTGTGAGTGACCATCACAGTGAGTGACCATTGCTGTGAGTGACCACAAACATGAGTGACCAAATGACCATCACCATGAGTGACCAGGCTGTGAGTGACCAGTGCTCTGAGTGACCAAATGACCATCACCATGAGTGACCATCACCATGAGTGACCAGAGCTGTGAGTGACCACCACCATGAGTGACCATCACCATGAGTGACCATCACTATGAGTGACCATCACCATGAGTGACCAGTGTTGTGAATGACCATCACCGTGAGTGACCGGTGCTGTGAGTGACCAAATGACCACCCCCACGAGTGCCCACCCCCACGAGTGACCATTGCTGTCCCCAGGCCGTCCCCGATCGCCGTCGCGAGGCCGAGCTGGAGGCGTCGCTGGGCCGGCACCGCGTGGCCGCTCTGTGCCGCCAGCTGGGCCGGCTGCAGGACGAGGCCAGCGCGGCCCAGAGGGAGCTGGCCCGGGCCCACGAGGCGGGGGCCAAACTCCAGAGGGACCTCAAGGAGGTGGGAATGGGGAAAAAATGGGAAAAAACGGGAAAAACGGGGGAAAACGGGGAAAAATCGCATTGAAATGAGAGGGAATGGCTGTCCCCAAATGTCCCCAATGTCCCCAATGTCCCCAATGTCCCCAATCCCCCCAATGTCCCCAATGTCCCCAGTGTCCCCAATGTCCCCAATGTCCCCCCAATATCCCCAGTGTCCCCTCAGTGTCCCCGATGTCCCCCCAGTGTCCCCAGTGTCCCCAATGTCCCCAATGTCCCCAATGTCCCCAATCCCCCCCAGTGTCCCCAGTGTCCCCTCAGTGTCCCCGATGTCCCCAATGTCCCCCCAGTGTCCCCTCAGTGTCCCCAGTGTCCCCTCAGTGTCCCCAATGTCCCCAATCCCCCCCAGTGTCCCCAATGTCCCCAATGTCCCCTCAATGTCCCCACTGTCCCCAATGTCCCCCCAGTGTCACCAGTGTCCCCCCAATGTCCCCAATGTCCCCAATGTCCCCAATATCCCCAGTGTCCCCTCAGTGTCCCCGATGTCCCCAATGTCCCCCCAGTGTCCCCCCAATGTCCCCAATGTCCCCAGTGTCCCCCCAGTGTCCCCAATGTCCCCCCAGTGTCCCCAATGTCCCCAGTGTCCCCTCAGTGTCCCCCGATGTCCCCTCAGTGTCCCCGGTGTCCCCCCAATGTCCCCCCAATGTCCCCAATGTCCCCACTGTCCCCAATGTCCCCAGTGTCCCCTCAGTGTCCCCAATGTCCCCAGTGTCCCCTCAGTGTCCCCAATGTCCCCAGTGTCCCCAATGTCCCCAATATCCCCAGTGTCCCCTCAGTGTCCCCGATGTCCCCTCAGTGTCCCCAATGTCCCCAATATCCCCAGTGTCCCCTCAGTGTCCCCTCAGTGTCCCCGATGTCCCCTCAGTGTCCCCAATGTCCCCAATGTCCCCAATGTCCCCAATGTCCCCAATGTCCCCAGTGTCCCCAATGTCCCCAATGTCCCCCAGTATCCCCAATGTCCCCCCAGTGTCCCCTCAGTGTCCCCAATGTCCCCAATGTCCCAATGTCCCCAATGTCCCCAGTGTCCCCTCAGTGTCCCCCCAGTGTCCCCAGTGTCCCCTCAATGTCCCCAATGTCCCCCCAGTGTCCCCAATGTCCCCCCAGTGTCCCCAATGTCCCCAATGTCCCCTCAGTGTCCCCAATCCCCTCAGTGTCCCCGGTGTCCCCTCAGTGTCCCTGATGTCCCCTCAGTGTCCCCAGTGTCCCCAATATCCCCAGTGTCCCCTCAGTGTCCCCGGTGTCCCCTCAGTGTCCCCTCAGTGTCCCCGGTGTCCCCTCAGTGTCCCCTCAGTGTCCCCGGTGTCCCCCCAGTGTCCCCAGTGTCCCCCCAGTGTCCCCCCAATGTCCCCTCAGTGTCCCCAATGTCCCCAATGTCCCCAATGTCCCCCCAATCCCCCCAATGTCCCCAGTGTCCCCAATGTCCCCAATGTCCCCAATGTCCCCAGTGTCCCCAGTGTCCCCAATGTCCCCCCAGTGTCCCTGATGTCCCCTCAGTGTCCCCAGTGTCCCCAATATCCCCAGTGTCCCCTCAGTGTCCCCGATGTCCCCTCAGTGTCCCCGGTGTCCCCTCAGTGTCCCCGATGTCCCCTCAGTGTCCCCAATGTCCCCAGTGTCCCCTCAGTGTCCCCGATGTCCCCTCAGTGTCCCCGATGTCCCCAATGTCCCCAATGTCCCCCCAGTGTCCCTGATGTCCCCTCAGTGTCCCCGGTGTCCCCGCAGGCGCTGGCGCAGCGTGAGGACATGGAGGAGCGCATCACGACGCTGGAGCGGCGCTACCTGAGCGCCCAACGCGAGGCCACGTCCCTGCACGACGCCAACGACCGGCTGGAGAACGAGCTGGCCAGCAAGGAGTCACTGTACCGGCAGGTGACACACCTGGGGACACCTGGGGACACACCTGGGGACAGCTGAGATACACCTGAGATACACCTGGGGACATTGGGGACACACCTGGGGACACCTGGGGACATTGGGGACAGGGCTGGAGAACGAGCTGGCCAGCAAGGAGTCACTGTACCGACAGGTGACACACCTGGGGACACCTGGGGACACCTGGGGACACACCTGGGGACACCTGGGGACAGCTGGGGACACCTGGGGACACACCTGGGGACACCTGGGGACACCTGGGGACAGCTGGGGACACCTGGGGACACACCTGGGGACACCTGGGGACACCTGGGGACAGCTGGGGACACCTGGGGACACACCTGGGGACACCTGGGGACACCTGGGGACAGCTGGGGACACCTGGGGACACACCTGGGGACACCTGGGGACATTGGGGACACACCTGAGCATGGCTGGAGAACGAGCTGGCCAGCAAGGAGTCACTGTACCGACAGGTGACACACCTGGGGACACCTGGGGACACCTGGGGACACCTGGGGACACACCTGGGGACACCTGGGGACACCTGGGGACACCTGAGATACACCTGAGCACAGCTGGGGACATTGGGGACACACCTGGGACATTGGGGACAGGGCTGGAGAACGAGCTGGCCAGCAAGGAGTCACTGTACCGACAGGTGACACACCTGGGGACACCTGGGGACACACCTGGGGACACCTGGGGACACCTGAGATACACCTGAGATACACCTGGGGACATTGGGGACACACCTGGGGACACACCTGGGGACACACCTGGGGCATTGGGGACACGGCTGGAGAACGAGCTGGCCAGCAAGGAGTCACTGTACCGACAGGTGACACACCTGGGGACACCTGGGGACACCTGGGGACACCTGAGATACACCTGAGATACACCTGAGATACACCTGAGGACATTGGGGACACACCTGGGACATTGGGGACACGGCTGGACAATGAGCTGGCCAGCAAGGAGTCACTGTACCGACAGGTGACACACCTGGGGACACCTGGGGACACCTGGGGACACACCTGGGGACACCTGGGGACACCTGGGGACACACCTGAGCACAGCTGGAGAACGAGCTGGCCAGCAAGGAGTCACTGTACCGACAGGTGACACACCTGGGGACACCTGGGGACACCTGGGGACACACCTGGGGACACCTGGGACAGCTGGGGACACCTGAGATACACCTGAGATACACCTGGGGACACCTGGGGACACCTGGGGACACCTGAGATACACCTGAGATACACCTGGGGACACCTGGGGACACCTGGGGACATTGGGGACACACCTGAGCATGGCTGGAGAATGAGCTGGCCAGCAAGGAGTCACTGTACCGGCAGGTGACACACCTGGGGACACACCTGGGACACACCTGGGGACACACCTGGGGACACCTGGGACACCTGGGGACACCTGGGGACACACCTGGGGACACACCTGGGACACCTGGGGACACCTGGGGACACCTGGGGACATTGGGGACACACCTGGGAACACTTTTGTGTGTCCCCACCTCCCCCACCAGTTGATGTTGTGTCCCCCCCATCTTTGTCCTTCACCCCGATGTCCCCAATGTCCCCAATGTCCCCAATGTCCCCAATGTCCCCTGTGATGTCCCCAATGTCCCGTGATGTCCCCAATGTCCCCAATGTCCCCAATGTCCCCTGTGATGTCCCCAATGTCCCCAATGTCCCCAATGTCCCCAATGTCCCCTGTGATGTCCCCAATGTCCCCAATGTCCCCAATGTCCCCAATGTCCCCTGTGATGTCCCCAATGTCCCCAATGTCCCCAGAGCGAGGAGAAGGGCCGGCAGCTGCAGGAGTGGCTGGAGGACGCCAAGGCCCCGATGTCCCCAACACCCCCAATGTCCCCAATGTCCCCAATGTCCCCAATGTCCCCAATGTCCCCAATGTCCCCAGTGTCCCCAATCCCCCCAATGTCCCCAACACCCCCAATGTCCCCAATGTCCCCAATGTCCCCAGAGCGAGGAGAAGGGCTGGCAGCTGCAGGAGTGGCTGGAGGACGCCAAGGCCCCGATGTCCCCAATGTCCCCAATGTCCCCAATGTCCCCAATGTCCCCGATGTCCCCGATGTCCCTGTGATGTCCCCAATGTCCCCAATGTCCCTGTGATGTCCCCAATGTCCCCAGAGCGAGGAGAAGGGCCGGCAGCTGCAGGAGTGGCTGGAGGACGCCAAGGCCCCGATGTCCCCAATGTCCCCAATGTCCCCAATGTCCCCAATGTCCCCGATGTCCCCAATGTCCCCAATGTCCCCGATGTCCCCAATGTCCCCGATGTCCCCAATGTCCCCAATGTCCCCAATGTCCCTGTGATGTCCCCAATGTCCCCAATGTCCCCAATGTCCCCAGAGCGAGGAGAAGGGCCGGCAGCTGCAGGAGTGGCTGGAGGACGCCAAGGCCCCGATGTCCCCAATGTCCCCAATGTCCCCAATGTCCCCAATGTCCCCAATGTCCCCAATGTCCCTGTGATGTCCCCAATGTCCCCAGAGCGAGGAGAAGGGCCGGCAGCTGCAGGAGTGGCTGGAGGACACCAAGGCCCCGATGTCCCCAGTGTCCCCAATGTCCCCAATGTCCCCAACACCCCCAATGTCCCCAATGTCCCCAATGTCCCCAACACCCCCGATGTCCCCAATGTCCCCAATGTCCCTGTGATGTCCCCAATGTCCCCAGAGCGAGGAGAAGGGCCGGCAGCTGCAGGAGTGGCTGGAGGACGCCAAGGCCAAGCTGCAGCTGACCCTGCAGAAGGCCGAGACGCTGCCCGAGATCGAGGCCCAGCTGGCCCAGAGGGTGGCGGCGCTCACCAAGGTGGGCACGGGGGGGCTCGGGGGGGTCCTGGGGGGGGTTGGGGGTTTTGGGGGGATTTTGGGGATTTTTGGGAATTTTTTGGGATTTTTTGGGATTTTTTTTTTGATTTTTTGGGGATTTTTTGGGGAATTTTTTTTTATTTTTTGGGGATTTTTGGGGGATTTTTTTGGGTTTTTTTTGGACATTTTTGGGATTTTTGGTGGATTTTGGGGGGATTTTTTTGGGATTTTTTGAGGATTTTTTGAGGATTTTTTGGGGATTTTTTTGGGGACTTTTTGGGGATTTTTTTTGGACTTTTTGGGGATTTTTGGGGGATTTTTGGGGGATTTTTGGGGGGATTTTTTTTTTATTTTTTGGGGATTTTTTTGGGGACTTTTTGGGGATTTTTTTTGGACTTTTTGGGGATTTTTGGGAGATTTTTTGGGGATTTTTTGAGGATTTTTTGGGGATTTTTTGAGGATTTTTTGGGGATTTGTTTTGGTTTTTTTTGGACTTTTTTGGGATTTTTGGTGGATTTTTTGGGGATTTTTTGGGGACTTTTTGGTGATTTTTTTTTGGACTTTTTTTGGATTTTTGGTGGATTTTTTGGGGATTTTTTGGGGATTTTTTGAGGATTTTTTGGGGATTTTTTGAGGATTTTTTGGGGATTTTTTTGGGGACTTTTTGGGGATTTTTTTTGGACTTTTTTGGGATTTTTGGTGGAGTTTTTGGGGATTTTTTGGGGATTTTTTGAGGATTTTTTGGGGATTTTTTTGGGGACTTTTTGGGGATTTTTTTTTTACTTTTTGGGTATTTTTGAGGATTTTTTTGGGATTTTTTGAGGATTTTTGGGGGATTTTTTGGGGTTTTTTTTGGACTTTTTTGGGATTTTTGGTGGATTTTTTGGGGATTTTTGGGGATTTTTTGGGGATTTTTTGAGGATTTTTTGGGGGAGTTTTTGGGGATTTTTTTTGGACTTTTTGGGGATTTTTGGGGGATTTTTTGAGGATTTTTTTGGGTTTTTTTGGACTTTTTTTTATTTTTTGGGATTTTTTGGGGGATTTTTTGGGTTTTTTTTGTGACTTTTTGGGGATTTTTTGGGGATTTTTTTTGGTTTTTTTTGGACTTTTTTTTATTTTTGGGGGATTTTTGGGGGGTTTTTTGGGGATTTTTGGGGTTTTTTTGGGGATTTTTGGGGTGTTTTTGGGGGGATTTTTTTGGGTTTTTTTTGGACTTTTTTGGGATTTTTTTTTTTTTAATTTTTTTTTAGGATTTTTTTGGGATTTTTTGGGGTTTTTTTGTGACTTTTTGGGGATTTTTTGATGATTTTTTGAGGATTTTTTGGGGATTTTTTGGGGATTTTCTGGGGATTGTTTTTGGATTTTTTAAGGATTTTTTGGGGTTTTTTTTTGTATTTTTGCGGGATTTTTTTTTGAGATTTTTGAGGATTTTTTTTGATTTTTGGGAGATTTTTTGGGGGATTTTTTTTATTTTCTGGGGATTTTTATTGGATTTTTTGGGGATTTTTTGGGGGGGTTTTTGGGGGGATCTTTTTGGGATTTTGGGGAGATTTTTGGGGGGATTTTTGGGGATTTTTTTTTATTTTTGGGGGACTTTTTTAGTTATTTTGGCGGATTTTTTGGGGGGATTTTTGGGGATTTTTTTTTATTTTAGGGGATTTTTTTTGGGATTTTTGGGGGGGGATTTTTTGGGGATTTTTTTGTATTTTTGGGGGGATTTTTTTGGGGATTTTTTGTGAATTTTGGGGGGGGATTTTTTGGGATTTTTTGTGGATTTTTGTGGATTTTTTTGGATTTTTTGGGGGGATTTTTGGGGCGATTTTTTGGGAGATAATTTGGTTTTTTTGGGGAGATTTTTGGGGATTTTTGGGGATTTTTGAGGATTTTTGGAGGATTTTTTTTGAGATTATTTTGGGTGATTATTTAGGGATTTTTTTGGGTTTCTTGGGGATTATTTGGGGATTTATTGGGGGATTATTTGGGGTTTTGGGGGATTTTTTTTGGAATTTTGGGGATTTTTGGGGGGATTTTTTTGGGATTTTTGGGGGATTTTTTTTTTATTTTTGGGGATTTTTGGGGGAAATTTTGGGGATTTTTGGGGGAAATTTTGGGGATTTTTTAAAGGATTTTTGGGGATTTTTTGGGGAATTTTGGGGATTTTTTGGGGATTTTTTTGGGGTCTGGGGGCATCGTCCTCCTCCCGAATGTCCAAAAATCTCCCAAAATCTCCCAAAATTTCCCAAAATTTCCCCAAATTTCCCAAAATTTCCCCAAATTTCCCAAAATCTCCCAAAATTTCCCCAAATTTCCGCAGGCTGAGGAGCGCCACGGGAATTTCGAGGAGCGGCTCCGGCAGCTCGAGGCTCAACTGCAGGAGAAGAACCAGGAGCTGCAGAGGGTGGGAAAAATAAATTCAGGAACCCCAAAAATGGGGAAAAAACAAAATTTGGGCACCCCAAAAATGGGAAACCCTAAAAATGGGAAAAAACCGAATTCAGGCACCCCAAAAATGGGAAAAAAACCAAATTCAGGCACCTCAAAAATGGGAAAAAACAAAATTCGGGCACCCCAAAAATGGGGAAAAACCAAAATTTGGGAACCCCAAAAATGGGGAAAAATCAAAATTCAGGCACCTCAAAAATGGGAAACCCTAAAAATGGGAAAAAAACAAAATTCGGGCACCTCAAAAATGGGGAAAAATCAAAATTCGGGCACCCCAAAAATGGGAAACCCTAAAAATGGTAAAAAACCAAATTTGGGAACCCCAAAAATGGGGAAAATCCCAAATTCAGGCACCTAAAAAATGGGAAAATCCCAATTTCGGGCACTCCAAAAATGGGAAATCCCAAAAATGGGGAAAAAAACCCCAAATTCGGGCACCCCGATTTAGCAAAACCCCAAAAATGGGGAAAAAAACCCCAAATTCGGGCACCTCGATTTAGGAAAACCCCAAAAATGGGGGAAAAAACCCCAAATTCGGGCACCTCAATTTAGGAAAACCCCAAAAATGGGGAAAAAAAACCCCAAATTCGGGCACCTCAATTTAAGAAAACCCCAAAAATGGGGAAAAAAACCCAAAAATGGGGAGAAAAACCCAAAAATGGGGAAAAAACCCCAAATTCGGGCACCCCGATTTAGGAAAACCCCAAAAATGGGGAAAAAAACCCAAAAATGGGGAACAACCCCCAAAATGGGGAAAAAACCCCAAAAATGGGGAAAAAACCCCAAAAACGGGGAAAAAACCCCAAAAATGGGGAAAAAACCAAATTCGGGCACCCAATTTAGGAAAACCCCAAAAATGGGGAAAAAAAACCCAAAAATGGGGAAACAACCCCAAAAATGGGGGAAAAAACCCCAAATTCGGGCACCTCAATTTAAGAAAACCCCAAAAATGGGGAAAAAAACCCAAAAATGGGGAGAAAAACCCAAAAATGGGGAAAAAAAACCCAAATTCGGGCACCCCGATTTAGGAAAACCCCAAAAATGGGGAAAAAAACCCCAAATTCGGGCACCTCAATTTAGGAAAACCCCAAAAATGGGGAAAAAAAAACAAAAATGGGGAGAAAAACCCAAAAATGGGGAAAAAACCCCAAATTCGGGCACCTCAATTTAGGAAAACCCCAAAAATGGGGAAAAAAACCCCAAATTCGGGCACCCCAATTTAGGAAAACCCCAAAAATGGGGAAAAAAAACCCAAATTCGGGCACCTCAATTTAGAAAAACCCCAAAAATGGGGAAAAAACCCCAAATTCGGGCACCTCAATTTAGGAAAACCCCAAAAATGGGGAAAAAAAACCCCAAATTCGGGCACCCCAATTTAGGAAAACCCCAAAAATGGGGAAAAAAAACCCAAATTCGGGCACCTCAATTTAGAAAAACCCCAAAAATGGGGAAAAAACCCCAAATTCGGGCACCCCGATTTAGGAAAACCCCAAAAATGGAGGGAGGGGGAATTTATTCCAAATTTCCTTCCCCAAAAAATCACTAAAAATTCAATTTACGCCTCATTTTAAGGGGAAAACCCCCGGGTTTGGGATCCTCCCTTGGAGTTTTGGGGACCCCCTGGATTTTTGGGGGGGATCCCGATGGAATTTTGGGGGAATTTGGGGGATTTTGGGGATTTTGGGGATTTTTTGCAGGCGAGGCAGAGGGAGAAGATGAACGATGAGCACAACAAGCGGCTCTCGGAGACCGTGGATCGGCTGCTGAGCGAGAGCAACGAGCGGCTCCAGCTGCACCTCAAGGAGAGGATGGGGGCGCTGGAGGAGAAGGTTTGGGGGGGTCCCCGAATTTGGGGAGGGGTCCCCGAATTTGGGGAGGGGTCCCCGAAAAAATTGGGGGGTCCTGGAAGGGATTTGGGGGAATTTGGAGGGGATTTGGGGGGTCCGGGAAGGGATTTGGGGGAATTTGGAGGGTCCCAGCTGCTCCTCAAGGAGGGGATGGGGGCGCTGGAGGAGAAGGTTTGGGGGGGTCCCCGAATTTGGGGAGGGGTCCCCCAAAAAATTGGGGGGTCCTGGAAGGGATTTGAGGGGTCCTGGAAGGGATTTGGGGGAGTTTGGGGGGTCCTGGGGGGTCTGGGATGGTCCCAGCTGCACCTCAAGGAGAGGATGGGAGTCCTGGAGGAGAAGGTTTGGGGGGTCCCCGAATTTGGGGAGGGGTCCCCCAAAAAATTGGGGGGTCCTGGAAGGGATTTGAGGGGTTTTGGAGGGGATTTGGGGGGAGTTTGGGGGGTCCTGGGGGGTCTGGGATGGCTCCAGCTGCTCCTCAAGGAGAGGATGGGGGTCCTGGAGGAGAAGGTTTGGGGGGTCCCCGAATTTGGGGAGGGGTCCCCGAAAAATTGGGGGGTCCTGGGAGGGATTTGAGGGGTCCTGGAAGGGGTTTGGGGGGTCCTGGAAGGGACTTGGGGGGAGTTTGGGGGGTCCTGCGGGGTCTGGGATGGCCCCAGCTGCACCTCAAGGAGAGGATGGGGGCGCTGGAGGAGAAGGTTGGGGGGTTCCCGAATTTGGGGAGGGGTCCCCGAATTTGGGGAGGGGTCCCCCCAAAAATTGGGGGGTCCTGGAAGGGGTTTGAGGGGTCCTGGAAGGGATTTGGGGGGGATTTGGGGAAGTTTGGGGGGTCCCAGGGGGAGTTTGGGGGGTCCTGGGGGGTCTGGGATGGCCCCAGCTGCACCTCAAGGAGGGGATGGGGGCGCTGGAGGAGAAGGTTTGGGGGGTCCCCGAATTTGGGGAGGGGTCCCCCAAAAAATTGGGGGGTCCTGGGAGGGGTTTGAGGGGTCCTGGAAGGGATTTGGGGGGTCCTGGAAGGGATTTGGGGGGGATTTGGGGAAGTTTGGGGGGTCCTGGGGGGTCCAGAATGGTCCCAGCTGCACCTCAAGGAGAGGATGGGGGCGCTGGAGGAGAAGGTTTGGGGGGTCCCCGAATTTGGGGAGGGGTCCCCGAATTTGGGGAGGGGTCCCCCAAAAAATTGGGGGGTCCTGGAAGGGATTTGAGGGGTTTTGGAGGGGATTTGGGGGGTCCCGGGGGGAGTTTGGGGGGTCCTGGATGGCTCCAGCTGCTCCTCAAGGAGAGGATGGGGGCGCTGGAGGAGAAGGTTTGGGGGGTCCCCGAATTTGGGGAGGGGTCCCCGAATTTGGGGAGGGGTCTCTGAATAATTTGGGGGGTCCTGGAAGGGGTTTGGGGGGGATTTGGGGAAGTTTGGGGGGTCCTGGGGGGAGTTTGGGGGGTCCTGGATGGCTCCAGCTGCTCCTCAAGGAGAGGATGGTGGAGATGGAGGAGAAGGTTTGGGGGGTCCCCGAATTTGGGGAGGGGTCCCCGAAAAAATTGGGGGGTCCTGGGAGGGATTTGAGGGAATTTGGAGGGGATCTGGGGGGTCCTGGAAGGGATTTGGGGGAATTTGGAGGGTCCCAGCTGCTCCTCAAGGAGGGGATGGGGGCGCTGGAGGAGAAGGTTTGGGGGGTCCCCAAATTTGGGGAGGGGTCCCCGAATTTGGGGAGGGGTCCCCCAAAAAATTGGGGGGTCCTGGGAGGGGTTTGAGGGGTCCTGGAAGGGATTTGAGGGGTTTTGGAGGGGATTTTGGGGGAGTTTGGGGGGTCCTGGAAGGGATTTGGGGAGTCCTGGATGGCTCCAGCTGCTCCTCAAGGAGAGGATGGGGGCGCTGGAGGAGAAGGTTTGGGGGGTCCCCGAATTTGGGGAGGGGTCCCCCAAAAAATTGGGGGGTCCTGGGAGGGGTTTGAGGGGTTTTGGAGGGGATTTGGGGGGTCCTGGAAGGGATTTGGGGGAATTTGGATGGTCCCAGCTGCTCCTCAAGGAGGGGATGGGGGCGCTGGAGGAGAAGGTGGGGGGTCCCCGAATTTGGGGAGGGGTCCCCGAATTTGGGGAGGGGTCCCAGAATAATTTGGGGGGTCCTGGAAGGGATTTGAGGGGTTTTGGAGGGGATTTGGGGGGAGTTTGGGGGGTCCTGGGGGGAGTTTGGGGGGTCCTGGATGGCTCCAGCTGCACCTGGAGGAGGGGATGGGGGTCCCCGAATTTGGGGAGGGGTCCCCGAATTTGGGGAGGGGTCCCCGAAAAAATTGGGGGGTCCTGGGAGGGGTTTGAGGGGTCCTGGAAGGGATTTGGGGGGTCCTGGAAGGGATTTGGGGGGTCCTGGAAGGGATTTGGGGGGGATTTGGGGAAGTTTGGGGGGTCCCGGGGGGTCTGGGATGGTCCCAGCTGCTCCTCAAGGAGGGGATGGGGGCGCTGGAGGAGAAGGTTTGGGGGGTCCCCGAATTTGGGGAGGGGTCCCCGAAAAAATTGGGGGGTCCTGGGAGGGGTTTGGAGGGGATTTGGGGGGTCCTGGAAGGGATTTGGGGGGAGTTTGGGGGGTCCTGGGGGGTCCGGGATGGCTCCAGCTGCACCTGGAGGAGGGGATGGGGGCGCTGGAGGAGAAGGTTTGGGGGGTCCCCGAATTTGGGGAGGGGTCCCCCAAAAAATTGGGGGGTCCTGGGAGGGGTTTGGGGGGGATTTGGGGAAGTTTGGGGGGTCCTGGGGGGAGTTTGGGGGGTCCTGGATGGCTCCAGCTGCACCTCAAGGAGAGGATGGGGGGGCTGGAGGAGAAGGTTGGGGGTCCCCGAATTTGGGGAGGGGTCCCCGAAAAAATTGAGGGGTCCTGGGAGGGGTTTGAGGGGTCCTGGAAGGGATTTGAGGGGTTTTGGAGGGGATTTGGGGGGAGTTTGGGGGGTCCTGGGGGAGTTTGGGGGGTCCTGGATGGCTCCAGCTGCACCTGGAGGAGGGGATGGGGGTCCCCGAATTTGGGGAGGGGTCCCCGAATTTGGGGAGGGGTCCCCGAAAAAATTGGGGGGTCCTGGGAGGGGTTTGAGGGGTCCTGGAAGGGATTTGGGGGGTTTTGGAGGGGATTTGGGGGTTCCTGGAAGGGATTTGGGGGAATTTGGATGGTCCCAGCTGCTCCTCAAGGAGAGGATGGGGGCGCTGGAGGAGAAGGTTCGGGGGGGTCCCCGAATTTGGGGAGGGGTCCCCGAAAAAATTGGGGGGTCTTGGAAGGGATTTGAGGGGTTTTGGAGGGGATTTGGGGGGAGTTTGGGGGGTCCTGGGGGTCTGGGATGGCCCCAGCTGCACCTCAAGGAGAGGATGGGGGCGCTGGAGGAGAAGGTTTGGGGGGTCCCCGAATTTGGGGAGGGGTCCCCCAAAAAATTGGGGGGTCCTGGGAGGGGTTTGAGGGGTTTTGGAGGGGATTTGGGGGGTCCTGGAAGGGATTTGGGGGAATTTGGAGGGTCCCAGCTGCACCTCAAGGAGAGGATGGTGGAGATGGAGGAGAAGGTTTGGGGGGTCCCCGAATTTGGGAAGGGGTCCCCGAATTTGGGGAGGGGTCCCCCCAAAAATTGGGGGGTCCTGGAAGGGGTTTGAGGGGTCCTGGAAGGGATTTGGGGGGGATTTGGGGAAGTTTGGGGGGTCCCAGGGGGAGTTTGGGGGGTCCTGGGGGGTCTGGGATGGCTCCAGCTGCTCCTCAAGGAGAGGATGGGGGCGCTGGAGGAGAAGGTTTGGGGGGTCCCCGAATTTGGGGAGGGGTCCCCGAAAAATTGGGGGGTCCTGGGAGGGATTTGGGGAAGTTTGGGGGGTCCCAGGGGGAGTTTGGGGGGATCCTGGATGGCTCCAGCTGCACCTGGAGGAGAGGATGGTGGAGATGGAGGAGAAGGTTTGGGGGGTTCCCGAATTTGGGGAGGGGTCCCCGAAAAAAATTGGGGGGTCCTGGAAGGGGTTTGAGGGGTCCTGGAAGGGATTTGAGGAAGTTTGGGGGGTCCCGGGGGAGTTTGGGGGGTCCTGGATGGCTCCAGCTGCACCTCAAGGAGAGGATGGGGGCGCTGGAGGAGAAGGTTGGGGGGGTCCCCGAATTTGGGGAGGGGTCCCCCAAAAAATTGGGGGGTCCTGGAAGGGGTTTGAGGGGTCCTGGAAGGGATTTGGGGGGTCCTGGAAGGGATTTGGGAGGAGTTTGGGGGGTCCTGGGGGGAGTTTGGGGGGTCCTGGATGGCTCCAGCTGCACCTGGAGGAGGGGATGGGGGTCCCCGAATTTGGGGAGGGGTCCCCGAAAAAATTGGGGGGTCCTGGAAGGGATTTGAGGGGTTTTGGAGGGGATTTGGGGGAGTTTGGGGGGTCCTGGCGGGAGTTTGGGGGGTCCTGGGGGGTCCAGGATGGCCCCAGCTGCACCTCAAAGAGAGGATGGTGGAGATGGAGGAGAAGGTTGGGGGGTCCCCGAATTTGGGGAGGGGTCCCCCAAAAAATTGGGGGGTCCTGGAAGGGGTTTGGGGGGTCCTGGAAGGGATTTGAGGGGTTTTGGAGGGGATTTGGGGGGAGTTTGGGGGGTCCTGGGGGGTCCAGAATGGTCCCAGCTGCACCTCAAGGAGAGGATGGGGGCGCTGGAGGAGAAGGTTTGGGGGGTCCCCGAATTTGGGGAGGGGTCCCCGAATTTGGGGAGGGGTCCCCCAAAAAATTGGGGGGTCCTGGAAGGGGTTTGGGGGGTTTTGGAGGGGATTTGGGGGGTCCTGGAAGGGATTTGGGGGAATTTGGAGGGTCCCAGCTGCTCCTCAAGGAGAGGATGGGGGCGCTGGAGGAGAAGTTTGGGGGGGTCCCCGAATTTGGGGAGGGGTCCCCGAATTTGGGGAGGGGTCTCTGAATAATTTGGGGGGTCCTGGGAGGGATTTTGGGGGTCCCTGAGGAATTTGGGGGGTCCTGAAAGGTCCTGGAAGGGAATCGGGGCATCCTGGGCGGGGTTTGGGGGGTCTGGGGGGGCTCCCGGTGATCTGAGGGGGCTCGGGAGGGATTTTGGGGGGTCTGGGGGGGGTCCCCGGGTGGTTTTGGGGTCCCCCCCGGGCTGAGACCCCTCCCCAATTTCCCCCAGAACTCGCTGAGCGAAGAAATTGCCAACATGAAGAAGATGCAGGACGAGCTCCTGCTCAACAAGGTTTGGGGGGATTTGGGGGTGTTTGGGGGGTTTTGGGGGTTTTGGGGGTGTCCCCAGTACTGAATCCCCCTCCCCAAATTCCCAAATTCCCCAAAATTCCTGAATTTCCGCCCCTCAGGAGCAGCTGCTTGCGGAGATGGAGAGGATGCAGCTGGAGCTGGACCAGCTCCGGGGGCGCCCCGGCTCTTCCTACTCCAGGTACCCCCCAAAAAAACCCCAAAATCACCCCAAAACCCCCAAAATTACCCCAAAATCACCCCAAAACCCCCCAAATCACCCCAAAATCAGCCCAAACCCCCCCAAAATCACAAAAAAAACCCCAAATCACCCCAAAATCACCCCCAAATCACCCCAAAAGCACAACCCCCCCCCAAATCACAAAAAAACCCCAAATCACCCCAAAATCACCCCAAAACCCCCAAAATCACCCCAAAATCACCCCAAAACCCCCAAAATCACAAAAAAACCCCCAAAATCACCCCAAAATCACCTGAAAAACCCCCAAAATCACCCCAAAATCACCTGAAAAACCCCCAAATTACCCCAAAATCACCCCAAAACCCCCAAAATCACAAAAAAACCCCCAAAATCACCCCAAAATCACCCCAAAACCCCCAAAATCACAAAAAAACCCCCAAAATCACCCCAAAACCCCCAAAATCACCCCAAAATCACCCCAAAATCCCCAAAATCACCCCAAAATCACCTGAAAAACCCCCAAAATCACCCCAAAATCAGCCCATACCCCCCCAAAATCAGCCCAAAATCCCCCCAAAACCCCCCAAAATCACCCCAAAATCACCTGAAAAACCCCCTAAATCAGCCCAAAATCAGCCCAAACCCCCCCAAAATCACCCCAAAATCACAAAAAAATCCCCAAAATCACAAAAAAACCCCAAATCACCCCAAAATCACCCCCAAAACCCCCAAAACCACCCCAAAAGCACAAAAAAAACCCCCAAAATCACAAAAAAACCCCAAATCACGCAAAAGTCGATCCCAATTTTCCCCAAAATCCCCCCCCAAAATGCCCCAAAATCGCCCGAAATCACCCCAAAAACCCCCCTGAGACCCCAGATTCCACCTGGACCCCCACAAAACCCCCCCAAATTTCTCCCAGGACCCCCAAACCCCCCCCAAATCTCTCCCAAGACCCCCAAACCCCCCCAAATCCCCCCCCAAATCTTTCCCAGGACCCCAAAATCCCCCCCAAATCCCTCCCAAACCTCCCCAAATCCCCCCAAATCTCTCCCAGGACCCCCCAAATCCCCCCCAAATCCCCCCAAATCCCCCCAAATCTCTCCCAGGACCCCCAAATCTCCCCAAATCTCCCCCAAATCTCTCCCAGGACCCCCCAAATCCCCCCAAATCCCCCCCAAATCCCCTCCAGCCCCCCCAAATCTCTCCCAGGACCCCCCAAATCCCCCCCAAATCCCCCCCAAATCCCCTCCAGCCCCCCCAAATCTCTCCCAGGACCCCCAAATCCCCCCAAATCCCCCTCAAATCCCTCAAATTCCCCCCAAATCCTCCCCAAACCCCCCAAATCCCCCCAAATCCCCCCCAAATCCCTCCCAAATTCCCCCAAATCCCCCCCAAATCCCCCCCAAATCCCCCCAAATCTCTCCCAGGACCCCCAAATCCCCCCCAAATCCCCCCCAAATCCCCCCAACCCCCCCAAATCTCCCTCAAATCCCCTCCAGCCCCCCCAAATCCTCCCCAAATCCCCCCCAAATCCCCCCCAAATCTCTCCCAGAACCCCCAAATCCCCCCCAAATCCCCCCCAGCCCCCCCTGAGTTGTCTCTGGGGGTCCGGGGGGGTCTCGCCCCCCCCTCTTTGTGTCCCCAGGTCCCTCCCGGGCAGCGCCCTGGAGCTCCGGTACCCCCAGAGCCCCCTCGGGGGGACCCCCCTGGACCCCCACGCCCCCCCCCGCCGGCCCAGGAAGGGGCGCTGGGCCCCCCCAAAAGAGGAGGTGGGGGGTCCTGGGGGAGATTTTGGGGGGTCCTGGGGGGGTTTGGGGGGTCCTGGGGGGGTTTGGGGAGGGATTGGGGGGTCCTGGGGAGGTTTGGGGGGTCCTGGGGGGATTTGGGGGGTTCTGGGGGGATTTGGGGGAGATTTTGGGGGGTCCTGGGGGGATTTGGGGGGTCCTGGAAGGGTTTTGGGGAGGGATTGGGGGGTCCTGGGGGGGTTTTGGGGGGTCCTCGGGGGGTTTGGGGAGGGATTGGGGGGATTTCGGGGGTCCTGGGGGAACTTGGGGAGGGATTGGGGGGTCCTGGGGAGGTTTGGGGGCTCCTGGGGGGGTTTGGGGGGGTCCTGGGGGCGTTTGGGGGGATCCTGGGGGGATTTGGGGGGGTCCTGGGGGAATTTGGGGAGGTTTAGGGGGTCCTGGGGGAGGTTGGGGGGTCCTGGGGGGGTTTGGGGAGGGATTGGGGGGGTCCTGGGGGGATTGGGGGGGTCCTGGGGGGATTTGGGGGAGATTTTGGGGGGTCCTGGGGGGATTTGGGGGGTCCTGGAAGGGTTTTGGGGAGGGATTGGGGGGTCCTGGGGGGGTTTTGGGGGGTCCTGGGGAGGTTTGGGGGGTCCTGGGGAGGATTTGGGGGGTCCTGGAGGGGTTTGGAGGGTCCTGGGGGGATTTGGGGAGGGATTGGGGGGTCCTGGGGGGGTTTGGGGGGTCCTGGGGGGGTTTGGGGAGGGATTGGGGGGTCCTGGGGGGATTTGGGGGGTCCTGGGGAGGTTTGGGGGGTCCTGGGGGTATTTAGGGGGGATTTGGGGGGTCCTGGAAGGGTTTTGGGGGTATTTAGGGGGTCCTGGAGGGATTTGGGGGAGTTTGGGGGGATTTGGGGGAGATTGGGGGAGATTTTGGGGGGTCCTGGGGGATTTTGGGGGTCCTGGGGGATTTTGGGGGTCCTGGGGGGATTTTGGGGGGGATTTTGGGGGCCCTGGGGAAATTTGGGGGGGGGTTGGGGGGTCCTGGGGAGATTTGGGGGATCCTGAGGGGATTTTGGGGTTGATTTGGGGGTTCCTGAGGAAGATCCGGGTGGGATTTTGGGGGGATTTCGCGGGAATTTTGTTTTTTTATTTCATTTTGGGGAGGGGTCTCTAATTCCTCCCCCACCCCCCGTGCAGGACTGGGAGAGGGGGGGGCTCCCCCCGGAGGGTCCCCCCGAGGGTTCGGACGAGGAGGAGCCTCGGGGGGGGGTCCCGGGGGGGGGGGAACCCCCAAAATCTCCGGGGGGACAGACGGACGTGCAGACCCTGGCGTTCATGCTCCAGGAGCAGCTGGAGGCCATCAACAAGGAGATCAAGTCAGTGAAATTCCCAAAAAAATCCCAAATTTGGGACCCCAAAAATCACCCCGGGACCCCCCAAAAATCCCCAGAATTCGGGGAGTTCCCAAAAAACCCCAAAATCCACAAAAAACCCAAAATTCAGCCCCAAAATGCCTCAAAATCCCGGGATTCTGCCCCAAAATCCCTCAAAATTCAGAGACTCTGCCCCAAAATCCCAAAATTCTGCCCCAAAATCCCTCAAAATTCAGAGACTCTGCCCCAAAATCCTGAAATTCTGCCCCCAAATCCCCCAAAATCCTGGGATTCTGCCCCAAAATCCCGAAACTCCACCCCAAAATCCCTTAAAATCCTGGGATTCTGCCCCAAAATTCCCCCAAATCCCAAAATTCAGCCCCAAAATCCCAAAATTCTGCCCCAAAATCCCCCAAAATTCAAAGATTCTGCCCCAAAATCCCAAAATTCTGCCCCAAAATCCCTTAAAATCCCAGGATTCTGCCCTAAAATCCAGGGATTTCACCCCAAAATCCCCCCAAATCCTGAAATTCTGCCCCAAAATCCCCCAAAATTCAGGGATTTCACCCCAAAATCCCCCCAAATCCTGAAATTCAGCCCCAAAATCCCAAAATTCTGCCCCCAAATCCCTCAAAATCCCAAAATTCTGCCCCAAAATCCCCCAAATCCTGAAATTCAGCCCCAAAATCCCAAAATTCTGCCCCAAAATCCCCCAAATCCCAAAATTCAGCCACAAAATCTTGAAATTCCACCCAAAATCCCCCAAAATTCAGAGATTCTGCCCCAAAATCCAGGGATTTCACCCCAAAATCTCCCAAATCCCAAAATTCTGCCCCAAAATCCCCTAAAATCCCAGGATTTTCCCAAAATTCAGAGATTCTGCCCCAAAATCCCTCAAAATCCCAAAATTCAGCCCCAAAATCCCAAAATTCTGCCCCAAAATCCCCCAAAATTCAGAGATTCTGCCCCAAAATCCCCAAATTCCTCGCCAAAATCCCCCAAAATTCAGAGATTCTGCCCTAAAATCCAGGGATTTCACCCCAAAATCTCCCAAATCCCAAAATTCTGCCCCAAATCCCAAAATTCTGCCCCCAAATCCCTCAAAATCCCAAAATTCTGCCCCAAAATCCCCCAAATCCCAAAATTCAGCCCCAAAATATTGAAATTCCACCCAAAATCCCCCAAAATTCAGAGATTCTGCCCCAAAATCCAGGGATTTCACCCCAAAATCTCCCAAATCCCAAAATTCAGCCCCAAAATCCCAAAATTCTGCCCCAAAATCCCCCAAATCCCAGGATTCTGCCCCAAAATTCCCCCAAATCCCAAAATTCAGCCCCAAAATCCCAAAATTCTGCCCCAAAATCCCTCAAAATCCCAAAATTCTGCCCCAAAATTCCTGAAATCCCGGGATTTTGCCCCAAAATCTTGAAATTCCACCCAAAATCCCCCAAAATCCCAGGATTCTGCCCCAAAATCCCCAAATTCCTCCCCAAAATCCCGCAAAATTCAGAGATTCTGCCCTAAAATCCAGGGATTTCACCCCAAAATCTCCCAAATCCCGAAATTCTGCCCCAAAAATTTTTGGGTTTAATTCCCGAATTTTTGGGGTGAAAAATTGGAATTTTGGGGGGGATTTTTTGGCATTTTTTGGGTTTAATTCCCGAATTTTTTGGGGTGAAAAATTGGGATTTTTTGGGTTTAATTCCCGAATTTTTGGGGTGAAAATTGGAATTTCGGGGGCATTTTTTGGGTTTAATTCCCGAATTTTTTGGGTGAAAAATTGGAATTTTGGGGTTAAAAATTGGGATTTTTTGGGTTTAATTCCCGAATTTTTGGGTGAAAAATTGGAATTTCGGGGGGGATTTTTTTGGGTTTAATTCCCGAATTTTTGGGGTGAAAAATTGGAATTTTGGGGGCATTTTTTGGGTTTAATTCCCGGATTTTTGGGGGTGAAAAATTGGAATTTTGGGGTGAAAAATTGGAATTTTGGGGGGGATTTTTTGGCATTTTTTGGGTTTAATTCCCGAATTTTTTGGGGTGAAAAATTGGAATTTCGGGGGCATTTTTTGGGTTTAATTCCCGAATTTTTGGGGTGAAAAATTGGAATTTTGGGGGGGATTTTTTGGCATTTTTTGGGTTTAATTCCCGGCTTTGTGGGGTTAAAAATTGGAATTTTGGGGGCATTTTTTGGGTGAAAAATTGGAATTTTGGGGTGAAAAATTGGAATTTTGGGGGGGATTTTTTGGGTTTAATTCCCGGATTTTTGGGGTGAAAAATTGGAATTTTTGGGTTAAAAATTGGGATTTTTTGGGGATTTTTTGGGTTTAATTCCCGAATTTTTGGGGTGAAAAATTGGAATTTTGGGGGGGATTTTTTGGCATTTTTTGGGTTTAAATTACCGAATTTTTTGGGGTGAAAAATTGGAATTTTGGGGTGAAAAATTGGAATTTTGGGGTGAAAAATTGGGATTTTTTGGGTTTAATTCCCGAATTTTTGGGGTGGAAAATTGGAATTTTGGGGGGGGATATTTTGGCATTTTTTGGGTTTAATTCCCGAATTTTTGGGGTTAAAAATTGGAATTTTGGGGTGAAAAATTGGAATTTCGGGGGGGACTTTTTGGGTTTAATTCCCGAATTTTTGGGGTCCCCCCAGGCTGATCCAGGAGGAGAAAAAATGTCAAAATTTGGGGATTTTGGGGTGAAAAATTGGAATTTTGGGGTGAAAAATTGGAATTTTGGGGGGGATTTTTTGGGTTTAATTCCCGAATTTTTGGGTGAAAAATTGGAATTTTGGGGGGGATTTTTTGGCATTTTTTGGGTTTAAATTACCGAATTTTTGGGGTTAAAAATTGGAATTTCGGGGGCATTTTTTGGGTTTAATTCCCGAATTTTTGGGGGTGAAAAATTGGAATTTTGGGGTTAAAAATTGGAATTTCGGGGGAATTTTTTGGGTTTAATTCCCGAATTTTTGGGTGAAAAATTGGAATTTTTGGGGGCATTTTTTGGGTTTAATTCCCGGATTTTTGGGGTGAAAAATTGGAATTTTGGGGGGGATTTTTTGGCATTTTTTGGGTTTAATTCCAGAATTTTTTGGGGTGAAAAATTGGAATTTTGGGGTGAAAAATTGGAATTTTGGGGTGAAAAATTGGGATTTTTTGGGTTTAATTCCCGAATTTTTGGGTGAAAAATTGGAATTTTGGGGGGGATTTTTTGGCATTTTTTGGGTTTAAATTACCGAATTTTTTGGGGTGAAAAATTGGAATTTTGGGGTGAAAAATTGGAATTTTTGGGTGAAAAATTGGAATTTTGGGGGGAATTTTTTGGGTTTAATTCCCGAATTTTTGGGGTGAAAAATTGGAATTTTGGGGGCATTTTTTGGGTTTAATTCCCGAATTTTTTTGGGTTTAATTCCCGAATTTTTGGGGTGAAAATTGGAATTTTGGGGTTAAAATTTGGGATTTTTTGGGTTTAATTCCTGGCTTTTTGGGGTTAAAAATTGGGATTTTTTGGGGTGAAAAATTGGAATTTTTGGGGGTGAAAAATTGAATTTTTGGGTGAAAAATTGGAATTTTTTAGGGTGAAAAATTGGAATTTTGGGGGGGATTTTTTGGGTTTAATTCCCGAATTTTTGGGGTGAAAAATTGGAATTTTGGGGTGAAAAATTGGGATTTTTTGGGTTTAATTCCCGAATTTTTTTGGGTTTAATTCCCGGATTTTTGGGGGTGAAAAATTGGAATTTTGGGGGGGATTTTTTGGCATTTTTTGGGTTTAATTCCCGAATTTTTGGGGTGAAAAATTGGAATTTTGGGGGGGATTTTTTGGCATTTTTTGGGTTTAAATTACCGAATTTTTTGGGGTGAAAAATTGGAATTTTGGGGTTAAAATTTGGGATTTTTTGGGTTTAATTCCCGGATTTTTGGGGTGAAAAAATTGGAATTTTGGGGTGAAAAAATGGAAATTTTTTGGGTTAAAAATTGGAGTTTGGGGGCATTTTTTGGGTTTAATTCCCGAATTTTTGGGGTGAAAAATTGGAATTTTGGGGGGGATTTTTTGGCATTTTTTGGGTTTAAATTACCGAATTTTTTGGGTGAAAAATTGGAATTTTGGGGGGGATTTTTTGGCATTTTTTGGGTTTAAATTACCGAATTTTTTGGGGTGAAAAATTGGAATTTTGGGGTGAAAAATTGGAATTTTGGGGTGAAAAATTGGGATTTTTTGGGTTTAATTCCCGAATTTTTGGGTGAAAAATTGGAATTTTGGGGGGGATTTTTTGGCATTTTTTGGGTTTAAATTACCGAATTTTTTGGGGTGAAAAATTGGAATTTTGGGGGGTGAAAAATTGGAATTTTGGGGGTGATTTTTTAGCATTTTTTGGGTTTAAATTACCGAATTTTTGGGGGTGAAAAATTGGAATTTTTGGGTGAAAAATTGGAATTTTGGGGGGCATTTTTTGGCATTTTTTGGGTTTAATTACCGAATTTTTTGGGGTGAAAAATTGGAATTTTGGGGTGAAAATTGGAATTTTGGGGGGGATTTTTTGGCATTTTTTGGGTTTAATTCCCGAATTTTTTGGGGTGAAAAATTGGAATTTTGGGGTTAAAAATTGGGATTTTTTGGGTTTAATTCCCGAATTTTTGGGGTTAAAAATTGGAATTTTGGGGGCATTTTTTGGGTTTAATTCCCGAATTTTTTGGGGTGAAAAATTGGGATTTTGGGGTTAAAAATTGGGATTTTTTGGGTTTAATTCCCGGATTTTTGGGGTTAAAAATTGGAATTTTGGGGTTAAAAATTGGAATTTTTTGGGGTGAAAAATTGGAATTTTGGGGTTAAAAACTGGAATTTTTGGGGGTGAAAAATTGAATTTTGAGGGTGAAAAATTGGAATTTTGGGGTTAAAAATTGGAATTTTGGGGGGATTTTTTGGCATTTTTTGGGTTTAATTCCCGGATTTTTGGGGTGAAAAATTGGAATTTTGGTGTTAAAATTTGGGATTTTTTGGGTTTAATTCCCGAATTTTTTTGGGTTTAATTCCCGGATTTTTGGGGTGAAAAATTGGAATTTTTGGGTTAAAAATTGGAATTTTGGGGGGGATTTTTTGGGTTTAATTCCCGAATTTTTTGGGGTGAAAAATTGGAATTTTTGGGGGCATTTTTTGGGCTTAATTCCCGGATTTTTGGGGTGAAAAATTGGAATTTTGGGGGGGATTTTTTGGCATTTTTTGGGTTTAATTCCCGAATTTTTGGGGTAAAAAATTGGAATTTTTAGGATTAATTCTCGAATTTTTTGGGGTGAAAAATTGGAATTTTTGGGGGGATTTTTTGGGTTTAATTCCCGGATTTTTGGGGTGAAAAATTGGAATTTTGGGGGGGATTTTTTGGCATTTTTTGGGTTTAATTCCCGGCTTTTTGGGTCCCCCCAGGCTGATCCAGGAGGAGAAGGAGAGCACGGAGCTGCGGGCGGAGGAGCTCGAGAGCCGCGTGGGGGGGGCGGGGCTGGAGGGGGGGACCCCCAAATTCCGGGGGGGTCCCTCGGCCCCTCCCCCCCGCCCCTCCCCCCGCGCTCAGCGGCCCCGCCCTCGCCAGCCCCTCCCCCCCCAGCAGCGGCCGCTCCACCCCCCGCCCCGCCCCCCCCAGCCCCGCGAGAGAGGTGAGACCCCCGAATTGGGGAGGGGGGGGAGGGGGAGACCCCTCCCCAAAAAAAAAATGGGGGGAAAATGGCAAAAAATGGGGAAAAAAAATCTCAAAAATTGGGGGAAAAATGGCAAAAAATGGGGGGAAAATGGCAAAAAATGGGGGGAAAATGGCAAAAAATGGGGAAAAATGGCAAAAAATGGGGGAAAAATGGCAAAAATTGGGAAAAAAAATCCCAAAAATTGGGGGGAAAATGCCAAAAATTGGGAAAAAATGGGAAAAATTGGGAAAAAAAGAATCCCAAAATTGGGAGAAAAAATCACAAAAAATTGGGGGAAAAATGGCAAAAATTGGGAAAAAAAATCCCAGAAATCCCCAAAATTGGGGAGGGGGGAGATGGGGGGAGGGGTGGGGAGACCCCTCCCCAAAAAAAAATGGGGGAAAAAAAACAAAATTGGGAAAAAAAATCACAAAATTTGGGGGAAAAATGGCAAAAATTGGGAAAAAAAATCCCAAAAATTGGGAAAAAAAAATACCAAAATTGGGAAAAAAAAATCCCAAAATTGGGAAAAAAAAATCCCAAAATTGGGAGAAAAAATCCCAAAATTGGGAAAAAAAAATACCAAAATTGGGAAAAAAAAATCCCAAAATTGGGAAAAAAAATCCCAAAATTGGGAGAAAAAATCCCAAAATTGGGAAAAAAAAATCCCAAAATTGGGAGAAAAAATCACAAAAAAATGGGGGAAAATGGCAAAAAATGGGGGAAAAATCCCAAAAATCCCCAAAATTGGGGAGAAGGATTCCCGAATTGGGGAGGGGGGGGAGGGGGAGACCCTCCCCCAAAAAAATGGGGGGAAAAAAACAAAATTGGGGAAAATGGGAAAAATTGGGGGAAAATGGCAAAAAATGGGGGGAAAATGGCAAAAAATTGGGGGGAAAAATGGCAAAAATTGGGAAAAAAAATCCCAAAATTTGGGGAGGGGGATTCCCGAATTGGGGAGGGGGGAGATGGGGAGACCCCTCCCCAAAAAAAAATGGGGGGAAAATGGCAAAAAATGGGGAAAAATGGCAAAAATTGGGAGAAAAAATCACAAAAAATTGGAGGAAAAATGGCAAAAAATGGGGGAAAAATCCCAAAAATTGGGGAGGGGGATTCCCGAATTGGGGAGGGGGGAGATGGGGAGACCCCTCCCCAAAAAAAAATGGGGGAAAAATGGCAAAAAATGGGGAAAATCACAAAAATTGGGGGAAAAATGGCAAAAAATGGGAAAAAAAATCCCAAAAATTGGGAAAAAAAAATCCCAAAATTGGGAGAAAAAATCCCAAAATTGGGAAAAAAAAATCCCAAAATTGGGAGAAAAAAATCCCAAAATTGGGGAAAAAAAATCCCAAAATTGGGAAAAAAAAATCCCAAAATTGGGAAAAAAAAATCCCAAAATTGGGGAAAAAAAATCCCAAAATTGGGAGAAAAAATCACAAAAAATTGGGGGAAAAATGGCAAAAAATGGGGCAAAAATCCCAAAAATCCCCAAAATTGGGGAGGGGGAGGGAAAAATGGGGAAGGGGGGGATGGGGGAGGGGTGGGGAGAAAATCACGAAAATTGGGAAAAAAAAAAATCCCAAAAATTGGGGAGGGGGAGGCAAAAATGGGGGACCCCCGAATTGGGGAGGGGGGGAGGGGAGACCTCTCCCCAAAAAAAAATGGGGGGAAAAAACCAAAATTGGGGGAAAAATCCTAAAAATTGGGGGAAAAAAATCCCAAAATTGGGAGAAAAAATCACAAAAAATTGGGGGGAAAATGGCAAAAAATGGGGGGAATATCCCAAAAATCCCCAAAATTGGGGAGGGGGATTCCCAAATTGGGGAGGGGGGAGATGGGGGGAGGGGTGGGGAGACCCCTCCCCAAAAAAATTGGGGGAAAAAAATCGCAAAATTGGGGGAAAAAATCCCAAAAATTTGGGGGGAAAATCCCAAAAATTGGGGAGGGGGATTCCCAAATTGGGGAGGGGGGGGATGGGGAGACCCCTCCCCAAAAAAATGGGGGAGGGGGAGGGAAAAATGAGGAAAAAAATCCCAAAATTGGGGAAAAAAATCTCAAAATTGGGGGAAAAAATCCCCCAAAAAAATGTGGGAAGGGGGAGGGGGAGGGGAGCCATAAAATGAGGAGGGGTCGCCCCAAAAATTTCCGGGGACCCCTCCCCAAATTCCCGTTGCAGAATCACGTCCCGAAGGAGGAGCCGCGGGGGGGGGCGGAGGAAAAGGGGGGGGGGTCCCGGGGACCCCCCCGCCCCCACCCGGACCCCCCGCAGCGAGCGGGGGGGGGGAGGGGCGACCCCGGCCGGGCTGGAGGAGGGGCGGGACCCCCGAGCGGGGTCAGTTTGGGGGGTCCTGGGGGGGATTTGGGGGGTCCTGGGGGGGTTTGGGGGGTCCTGGGGGGGGATTTGGGGGGGTCTTGGGGGGATTTGGGGAAGACTTGAGGGGTCCTGGGGGGGATTTTGGGGAGATTTGGGGGGTCCTGGGGGGGTCTTGGGGGGTCCTGGGGGGAATTTGGGGAGGATTTGGGGGGTCCTGGGGGGATTTTGGGGGGTCCTAGGGGGATTTGGGGGAATTGGGGGGTCCTGGGGAGGATTTGAGGGGTCCTGGGGGAATTTGGGGGGGTCTTGGGGGATCCTGGGGGGATTTGGGGGAAGATTTGGGGGGTCCTGGGGGGATTTTGGGGGGTCCTGGGGAGGATTTGGGGGGTCCTGGGGGGATTTGGGGGGGATTTGGGGGGTCCTGGGGGGATTTTGGGGAGATTTGGGGGGTCCTGGGGAGGATTTGGGGGGTCCTGGGGAGGGTCTGAGGGGTCCTGGGGGGATTTGGGGGGAATTTGGGGGGTCCTGGGGGGATTTTGGGGAGATTTGGGGGGTCCTGGGGGGAATTTGGGGGGTCCTGGGGGAATCTGGGGGGTCCTGGGGAGGATCTGGGGGGTCCTGGGGGGATTTTGGGGAGATTTGGGGGGTCCTGGGGAGGATTTGGGGGGTCCTGGGGGGAATTTGGGGGGTCCTGGGGGAATCTGGGGGGTCCTGGGGAGGATCTGGGGGGTCCTGGGGGGATTTTGGGGAGATTTGGGGGGTCCTGGGGAGGATTTGGGGGGTCCTGGGGGGGTCTTGGGGGGTCCTGGGCGGGTTTGGGGGGTCCTGGGGGGAATTCGGGGAGGATTTTGGGGGTCCTGGGTGGATTTTGGGGGGATTTTCGGGTCCCTGAGTGTTTTTGGGGTGATTTGGGGGGGTCCCGGGGGTGACGCCCCCTCCCCAAATTCCCCAGGCTGGTCCCCGAGGGTCCCGGAGCCCCCCCAGACCCCCTGCACAAGACCCCCCCCAAAAAGAAAAGCATCAAATCCTCCATCGGCCGCCTCTTCGGGAAGAAGGAGAAGGGGAGGCTGGGACCCCCCCCGAGGGACGCCCCCTCCCTGGGTGAGACCCCTCCCCAAATTACAGAGACCCCTCCCCAAAATAACCCCGAAAAAACCCCCAAAAATGACAAAAAATGGGGAAAAAATGGCAAAAAAAAACCCAAAAAATCCCCCAAAAATCCCAAATCCTCCCCCGAGGGACGCCCCCTCCCTGGGCGAGACCCCTCCCCAAATTACAGAGACCCCTCCCCAAAATAACCCCGAAAAATGGCAAAAAATGGGGAAAAATGGAAAAAAAATCCCAAAAAATCCCCCCAAAAATCCCAAAAAAGTCCCAAAAAATCCCAAAAAATTCCAAATCCCCCCCGAGGGACGCCCCCTCCCCTGGTGAGACCCCTCCCCAAATTACAGAGACCCCTCCCCAAAATAACCCTGAAAAAACCCCAAAAAACCCCCGAAAAATGGCAAAAATCAGCAAAAAACCCCAATAAATCCTGATTATATCCCCCCAAAAAATCCCCCCAAAATCCCAAATCCCCCCCCGAGGGACGCCCCCTCCCTGGGTGAGACCCCTCCCCAAATTACAGAGACCCCTCCCCAAAATAACCCCGAAAAATGGAAAAAAAATGGGAAAAAAATGGAAAAAAATTCCCAAAAAATCCCAAAAAAATCCCTAAAAAATCCCAAATCCCCCCCGAGGGACGCCCCCTCCCCTGGTGAGACCCCTCCCCAAATTTCAGAGACCCCTCCCCAAAATAACACAAAAAAACTCCCCCAAAAAAACCCAAAAAACCCCGAAAAATGGAAAAAAATGGGAAAAAAATGGAAAAAAAACCCAAAAAATCCCTAAAAAATCCCTAAAAAATCCCAAATCCCCCCGAGGGACGCCCCCTCCCCTGGTGAGACCCCTCCCCAAATTACAGAGACCCCTCCCCAAAATAACACAAAAAAACCCCAAAAAATGGAAAAAAATGGCAAAAAAATGACAAAAAAAACCCATAAAAAAACCCAAAAAATCCCAAAAAAATCCCCCAAAAATCCCAAAAATCCCCCCCCGAGGGACGCCCCCTCCCTGGGTGAGACCCCTCCCCAAATTACCGCGACCCCTCCCCAAGAAACTCCAAAACCCCCCCAAAAAACCCAAAACTTTCTGGGATTTGTGGATTTCCAATGAAATTTTTTGGGTTTTTTTTGGGAATTTCGGGGATTTTTGGGGGAATTTGGGGAGGGGTCTCCCGCGATCCCGATTTTGGGGTGGGGTCCCCATTTTGGGGTGGGGTCTCCGTGATTTTGGGGCGAATTCCCACGGATTTGGGGTGGTTTTTGTGGGAATTTCCGGGATTTTTTTTTAAGGAATTTTGGGAATTTTCGGGATTTTTTAAAGGAATTTTTGGAATTTTCGGGATTTTTTTCAGGAATTTTGGGGAATTTGGGGAGGGGTCTCACCCTGAGAGCTGAAACCCCCCCGGATCTTTTTTTGGGGGGGGGTCCCGATGGATTTTGGGGGGGTTTCCTCCAGAATTGGGACTTTCCCGTGGAATTTTTTGGCGGGGATTTTTTTGGGGGGGGATTTTGGGGGGATTTGGGGAATTTGGGGAATTTGGGGAGGGGTCTCACCTGTTCCCCTCCCCCAGCCGGGACCCCCTCGGACGAGCTGGGCCCCCCCGAGGCGCTGGGCCTGGCCAAGCTCCCGGGGGGGGTGGACAAGGACCGGAGGAGCAAGAAAAAGTGAGGAGGGGGAGACCCCAAAATTTGGGGAGGGGGCGGCGGGGGAGGGTGGGGGAGGGGCTTTGGGGGGATTTTGGGGAGTTTTGGGGAGGGTCCGGGGGTCTCGAGGTGAATTTGGGGCAGGTTTTGGGGGTCTCAGGTGAATTTGGGGCAGGTTTTGGGGGTCCCGGGTTAATTTGGGGCAGGTTTTGGGGGTCTGAGGTTAATTTGGGGCAGGTTTTGGGGGTCTGAGGTTAATTTGGGGCAGGATTTGGGGGTCTCGGGATGAATTTGGGGCAGGTTTTGGGGGTCCCAGATGAATTTGGGGCAGGTTTTGGGGGTCCCGGATTAATTTGGGGAGGTTTTGGGGGTCCCGGGTGAATTTGGGGAAGGTCCGGGGGTCTCGGGCTGAATTTGGGGAGGTTTTGGGGGTCTCAGGTGAATTTGGGGCAGGTTTTGGGGGTCTCAGATGAATTTGGGGCAGATTCCGGGGGTCTCAGGTGGATTTGGGGAGGGGTCTCAGATGAATTTGGGGAGGAGTCTCAGATGAATTTGGGGCAGGTTTTGGGGGTCCCGGTGATTTTGGGGCAGGTTTTGGGGGTCTCAGGTTAATTTGGGGCAGGGTTTGGGGGTCCCGGGTTAATTTGGGGTGGGTTTTGGGGGTCTCAGGTTAATTTGGGGCAGGTTTTGGGGGTCCCGGGGCCTCAGGTTAATTTGGGGAGAGGTCTCAGGTTAATTTGGGGCAGGTTTTGGGGGTCCCGGTGAATTTGGGGCAGGGTTTGGGGGTCCCGGGTTAATTTGGGGGGGATTTTGGGGGTCTCAGGTGAATTTGGGGAGGGGTCTCAGGTTAATTTGGGGACGGGTCTTGGGGGTCCCGGTGAATTTGGGGTGGGTTTTGGGGGTCTCAGGTTAATTTGGGGAGGGGTCTCGGGTCTCTGGGGTTAATTTGGGGAGGGGTCTCGCAGGCACGAGCTGCTGGAGGAGGCTTGCCGCCAGGGGCTGCCGTTCACTGCAGGGTTTGGGGGTCCCGGTGAATTTGGGGGGGGTTTTGGGGGTCTCAGGTTAATTTGGGGCAGGATTTGGGGGTCTCAGGTTAATTTGGGGAGGGGTCTCAGGTGAATTTGGGGAGGGGTCTCGGGTTAATTTGGGGAGGGGTCTCGCAGGCACGAGCTGCTGGAGGAGGCTTGCCGCCAGGGGCTGCCGTTCACTGCAGGGTTTGGGGGTCCCGGGTTAATTTGGGGCAGGATTTGGGGGTCTCAGGTTAATTTGGGGTGGGTTTTGGGGGTCTCAGGGGTCTCAGGTGAATTTGGGGAGGGGTCTCGGGTTAATTTGGGGAGGGGTCTCGCAGGCACGAGCTGCTGGAGGAGGCTTGCCGCCAGGGGCTGCCGTTCACTGCAGGGTTTGGGGGTCCCGGGTTAATTTGGGGTGGGGTTTTGGGGGTCTCAGGTTAATTTGGGGCAGGTTTTGGGGGTCTCAGGGGTCTCAGGTTAATTTGGGGAGGGGTCTGGGGTTAATTTGGGGAGGGGTCTCGCAGGCACGAGCTGCTGGAGGAGGCTTGCCGCCAGGGGCTGCCGTTCACTGCAGGGTTTGGGGGTCCCGGGTTAATTTGGGGCAGGGTTTGGGGGTCCCGGGTTAATTTGGGGGGGGTTTTGGGGGTCTCAGGTTAATTTGGGGCAGGATTTGGGGGTCCCGGTGAATTTGGGGTGGGTTTTGGGGGTCTCAGGTGAATTTGGGGAGGGGTCTCAGGTTAATTTGGGGAGGGGTCTCGCAGGCACGAGCTGCTGGAGGAGGCTTGCCGCCAGGGGCTGCCGTTCACTGCAGGGTTTGGGGGTCCCGGGTTAATTTGGGGCAGGTTTTGGGGGTCTCAGGTTAATTTGGGGAGGGGTCTCGGGTCTCTGGGGTTAATTTGGGGAGGGGTCTCGCAGGCACGAGCTGCTGGAGGAGGCCTGCCGCCAGGGGCTGCCGTTCACTGCAGGGTTTGGGGGTCCCGGTGAATTTGGGGCAGGTTTTGGGGGTCTCAGGTTAATTTGGGGGGGGTTTTGGGGGTCTCAGGGGTCTCAGGTTAATTTGGGGAGGGGTCTCAGGTTAATTTGGGGAGGGGTCTCGCAGGCACGAGCTGCTGGAGGAGGCTTGCCGCCAGGGGCTGCCGTTCACTGCAGGGTTTGGGGGTCTCAGGTTAATTTGGGGGGGATTTTGGGGGTCCCGGTGAATTTGGGGTGGGTTTTGGGGGTCTCAGGGGTCTCAGGTGAATTTGGGGAGGGGTCTCAGGTTAATTTGGGGAGGGGTCTCGCAGGCACGAGCTGCTGGAGGAGGCTTGCCGCCAGGGGCTGCCGTTCACTGCAGGGTTTGGGGGTCCCGGGTTAATTTGGGGGGGGTCCCGGGGGTCCCGGGTTAATTTGGGGCAGGTTTTGGGGGTCTCAGGTGAATTTGGGGAGGGGTCTCGGGGGTCTCAGGTTAATTTGGGGAGGGGTCTCAGGTTAATTTGGGGAGGGGTCTCAGGGGTCTCAGGTTAATTTGGGGCAGGATTTGGGGGTCTCAGGTTAATTTGGGGTGGGTTTGGGGGGTCTCAGGTTAATTTGGGGGGGGGTTTGGGGGTCTCAGGGGTCTCAGGTGAATTTGGGGAGGGGTCTCGGGTTAATTTGGGGAGGGGTCTCGCAGGCACGAGCTGCTGGAGGAGGCCTGCCGCCAGGGGCTGCCGTTCACTGCAGGGTTTGGGGGTCCCGGGTTAATTTGGGGTGGGTTTTGGGGGTCTCAGGTGAATTTGGGGAGGGGTCTCAGGTTAATTTGGGGAGGGGTCTCGCAGGCACGAGCTGCTGGAGGAGGCTTGCCGCCAGGGGCTGCCGTTCACTGCAGGGTTTGGGGGTCCCGGTGAATTTGGGGAGGGTTTTGGGGGTCTCAGGGGTCTCAGGTGAATTTGGGGAGGGGTCTCAGGGGTCTCAGGTGAATTTGGGGAGGGGTCTCGGGTCTCTGGGGTTAATTTGGGGAGGGGTCTCGCAGGCACGAGCTGCTGGAGGAGGCTTGCCGCCAGGGGCTGCCGTTCGCCGCCTGGGACGGCCCCACCGTGGTCTCGTGGCTCGAGGTGAGGGGAGGGGGCGGCGAATTGGGGCGGGGGGCGACCCCCGGGATTGGGCGGGAAAAAAAAACCGGGATTGGGCGGGAAAATCCCGAAATTTGGGTGGGAAAATCCCGAAATTTGGGCGGGAAAAACCCGAAATTTTGGAGGGAAAAACCCGAAATTTTGGATGGGAAAATCCCGAAATTTGGGAGGGAAAATCCCGAAATTTGGGAGGGAAAATCCCGAAATTTGTGTGGGAATAAACCCGGGATTTGGCGGGAAAATCCCGAAATTTGGGAGGGAAAAACCCGAAATTTGGCGGGAAAATCCCGAAATTTGGGTGGGAAAAACCCGAAATTTGGGCGGGAATAAACCCGGGATTTGGCGGGAAAATCCCGAAATTTGGGAGGGAAAAACCCGAAATTTTGGATGGGAAAATCCCGAAATTTGGGAGGGAAAATCCCGAAATTTGGGAGGGAAAATCCCGAAATTTGTGTGGGAATAAACCCGGGATTTGGCGGGAAAATCCCGAAATTTGGGAGGGAAAAACCCGAAATTTGGCGGGAAAATCCCGAAATTTGGGTGGGAAAAACCCGAAATTTGGGCGGGAATAAACCCGGGATTTGGCGGGAAAATCCCGAAATTTGGGAGGGAAAAACCCGAAATTTGGGAGGGAAAATCCCGAAATTTGGGAGGGAAAATCCCGAAATTTGGGTGGGAAAAACCCGAAATTTGGGAGGGAAAAAAATTGAAATTTGGGAGGGAAAATCCCGAAATTTGGGCGGGAAAAAAAAACCGGGATTGGGCGGGAAAATCCCGAAATTTGGGAGGGAAAATCCCGAAATTTGCGTGGGAAAATCCCGAAATTTGGGTGGGAAAAACCCGAAATTTGGGAGGGAAAATCCCGAAATTTGGGAGGGAAAATCCCGAAATTTGGGAGGGAAAATCCCGAAATTTGGGAGGGAAAATCCCGAAATTTGGGCGGGAATAAACCCGGGATTTGGCGGGAAAATCCCGACCTTTGGGAAGGAAAAAAATCGAAATTTGGGCGGGAAAAATAACCGGAAATTTGGCGGTAAAATCCCAAATTTGGGTGGGAAAAACCCGAAATTTGGGAGGGAAAAACCCGAAATTTGGGCGGGAAAAACGCATCTTTAGAGACCCCAGACCCATTTGGGGGGTTCCAGACCCATTTTTAGAGACCCCAGACCCATTTTTGAGGGTCCCAGACTGATTTCAGGGGCTCCAGACCCAGGTCAGAAGCCCCCAGCCCCATTTTTCCACCCCCCAGCCCCATTTCGGACGCCCCCAGCCCCATTTCCAAAGCCCCCAGCCCCATTTTTGATGGTTCCAGCCCCATTTTTCCATCCCCCAGCCCCATTTTTCCACCCCCCAGCCCCATTTTTCCACCCCCCAGCCCCATTTTGGACGCCCCCAGCCCCATTTCTGAAGCCCCCAGCCCCATTTGGGCACTCCCAGCCCCATTTTTCCATCCCCCAGCCCCATTTTTCCACCCCCCAGCCCCATTTCCGAAGCCCCCAGCCCCATTTTTGATGATTCCAGCCCCATTCTAGAGCCCCCAGCCCCATTTTTCCACCCCCCAGCCCCATTTTTCCAGCCCCCAGCCCCATTTTTCCATGCCCCAGCCCCATTTTGGACGCCCCCAGCCCCATTTTTGATGGTTCCAGCCCCATTCTAGAGTCCCCAGCCCCATTTTTCCATCCCCCAGCCCCATTTTTCCACCCCCCAGCCCCATTTTTCCACCCCCCAGCCCCATTTCGGACGTCCCCAGCCCCATTTTTCCACCCCCCAGCCCCATTTGGGACGCCCCCAGCCCCATTTCGGTGCCCCCGGCAGGTGTGGGTGGGGATGCCAGCCTGGTACGTGGCCGCGTGTCGCGCCAACGTCCGCAGCGGGGGGGTCCTGGCGAACCTCTCGGACCCCGAAATCCAGCGGGAATTGGGGATCTCCCACCCCCTGCACCGGCTGAAGCTGCGGCTGGCGGTGCGAGAGATGGTGTCACTGACCAGTCCCTCCGCGCCCCCCTCTTCACGGACTGTGAGTGCAGAATCCATGGAAAAATCGGGAAAAAAATGGGGAATTTGGGTGTAAAAATCGGGAATTTGGGGAGGGGGATTTGGTGTCACTGACGAGTCCTTCCGCGCCCCCCTCTTCACGGACCGTGAGTCTAAAAATGGGGAAAAAAATCGGGAATTTGGGTGGAAAAATGGGGAATTTGGGGAGGGGGATTTGGTGTCACTGACGAGTCCTTCTGCGCCCCCCTCTTCACGGACCGTGAGTCTAAAAATGGGGAAAAAAATCGGGAATTTGGGTGGAAAAATGGGGAATTTGGGGAGGGGGATTTGGTGTCACTGACGAGTCCTTCCGCGCCCCCCTCTTCACGGACTGTGAGTCTAAAAATCGGGAATTTGGGTGTAAAAATGGGGAATTTGGGGAGGGGAATTTGGGTGTAAAAATGGGGAATTTGGGTGTAAAAATGGGGAATTTGGGGAGGGGGATTTGGTGTCACTGACCAGCCCCTCTGCGCCCCCCTCCTCACGGACTGTGAGTCTAAAAATGGGGAAAAAAATCGGGAATTTGGGTGTAAAAATGGGGAATTTGGGTGTAAAAATCGGGAATTTGGGTGTAAAAGTCGGGAATTTGGGTGTAAAAATCGAGAATTTGGGTGTAAAAATCGGGAATTTGGGGAGGGGGATTTGGTGTCACTGACGAGTCCTTCTGCGCCCCCCTCCTCACGGACCGTGAGTGGAAAAATCGGGAATTTGGGTGGAAAAATGGGGAATTTGGGGAGGGGAATTTGGTGTCACTGACGAGTCCCTCCGCGCCCCCCTCTTCACGGACTGTGAGTCAAAAAATGGGGAAAAAAATGGGGAATTTGGGTGTAAAAATCGGGAATTTGGGTGGAAAAATGGGGAATTTGGGGAGGGGAATTTGGTGTCACTGACGAGTCCCTCCGCGCCCCCCTCTTCACGGACTGTGAGTGGAGAATCCATGGAAAAATCGGGAAAAAAATGGGGAATTTGGGTGTAAAAATCGGGAATTTGGGGAGGGGGATTTGGTGTCACTGACGAGTCCTTCCGCGCCCCCCTCTTCACGGACTGTGAGTGGAATTTGGGTGTAAAAATCGGGAATTCGGGTGTAAAAATGGGGAATTTGGGGAGGGGGATTTGGTGTCACTGACCAGCCCCTCCGCGCCCCCCTCCTCACGGACCGTGAGTCTAAAAATGGGGAAAATCCATGGGAAAATCGGGAATTTGGGTGTAAAAATGGGGGATTTGGGGAGGGGGATTTGGTGTCACTGACCAGCCCCTCCGCGCCCCCCTCTTCACGGACTGTGAGTGGAATTTGGGTGTAAAAATGGGGAATTTGGGGAGGGGGATTTGGTGTCACTGACGAGTCCTTCTGCGCCCCCCTCTTCACGGACCGTGAGTGGAATTTGGGTGTAAAAATCGGGAATTTGGGTGGGAAAATCGGGAATTTGGGGAGGGGGATTTGGTGTCACTGACGAGTCCCTCCGCGCCCCCCTCTTCACGGACCGTGAGTCTAAAAATGGGGAAAAAAATCGGGAATTTGGGTGTAAAAATCGGGAATTTGGGTGTAAAAATGGGGAATTTGGGGAGGGGGATTTGGTGTCACTGACCAGCCCCTCCGCGCCCCCCTCTTCACGGACCGTGAGTGGAATTTGGGTGTAAAAATCGGGAATTTGGGTGTAAAAATCGGGAATTTGGGTGTAAGAATCCATGGGAAAATCGGGAATTTGGGGAGGGGGATTTGGGTGTAAAAATCGGGAATTTGGGGAGGGGGATTTGGTGTCACTGACCAGTCCCTCTGCGCCCCCCTCTTCACGGACTGTGAGTCAAAAAATGGGGAAAAAAATCGGGAATTTGGGTGTAAAAATCGGGAATTTGGGTGTAAAAATCGGGAATTTGGGGAGGGGGATTTGGTGTCACTGACGAGTCCCTCTGTGCCCCCCTCCTCACGGACCGTGAGTGGAGAATCCATGGAAAAATCGGGAAAAAAATCGGGAATTTGGGTGTAAAAATTGGGAATTTGGGTGTAAAAATGGGGAATTTGGGGAGGGGGATTTGGTGTCACTGACCAGTCCCTCTGCGCCCCCCTCTTCACGGACCGTGAGTGGAATTTGGGTGGAAAAATGGGGAATTTGGGTGTAAAAATCGGGAATTTGGGTGTAAAAATCGGGAATTTGGGGAGGGGGATTTGGTGTCACTGACGAGTCCCTCTGTGCCCCCCTCTTCACGGACCGTGAGTCTAAAAATGGGGAAAAAAATCGGGAATTTGGGTGTAAAAATGGGGAATTTGGGTGTAAAAATCGGGAATTTGGGTGTAAAAATCGGGAATTTGGGGAGGGGGATTTGGGTGTAAAAATCGGGAATTTGGGGGTAAAAATGGGGAATTTGGGTGTAAAAATCGGGAATTTGGGGGTTTAATGAGGGGGTTTAATTAAGGAAGATTTAATTAAGGATTTAATTGGGGGGGATTTAGTGAGAGGTTTAATGAAGGGGTTTAATTAAGGAGGATTTAATTGGGGGGGGATTTAATGAGGGGTTTAATGAGGGGGTTTAATTAAGGAAGATTTAATTGAGGATTTAATTGGGGGGGATTTAATGCGGGGTTTAATGAGGGGGTTTTAATTAAGGAGGATTTAATTGGGGGGGATTTAATGAGGGGTTTAATGAGGGGGTTTAATTAAGGAGGATTTAATTAAGGAGGATTTAATTAAGGAATATTTAATTAAGGAGGATTTAATTAAGGAATATTTAATTGGGGGGGTTTAACGAGCGGGTTTTACCCGGGGGTCTCACCCAGGGGTTGGGGAGGGAGGGGTCCCCATGACATCACCCCCACTCCATGACGTCACACCCGCGCGATGACGTCACCCACGGCTCCCGATGACGTCATTTCCCCTCCCCCGCAGTGCACGGGGAACGTGTGGATGACGCACGAGGAGATGGAATCGCTCCCGGCCACGCCCAACGCGGTCAGCGCCGATTTGGGGGGATTTGGGGGGGATTTGGGATTTTGGGACCCCTCCCCAAAAGGATTTGGGGCCATTTGGGGACCCCCCGACCCCTCTGGGATGGATTTGGGGGGATTTTGGGGGAATTTGGGATTTTGGGACCCCTCCCCAAAAGGATTTGGGGATCCTCTGACCCCTCCAGGGGGGATTTTGGGTGAATTTTTTGGGATTTTGGGACCCCTGACCCCTCCAAGGGGGATTTTGGGTGGATTTTGGGGGGGATTTTTTGGGATTTGGGGACCCCTGACCCCTTTGAGGTGGAATTAGTGGGAATTTTTTGGGATTTTGGGACCCCCTGACCCCTCCAGAGCGGATTTTGGGTGAATTTTTTGGGATTTTGGGACCCCTGACCCCTCCAGGGGGGATTTTGGGTGGATTTTTTGGGATTTGGGGACCCCTGACCCCTCCAGGGGGGATTTTGGGTGGATTTTTTGGGATTTGGGGACCCCTGACCCCTCCAGGGGGGATTTTGGGGAGATTTTTTGGGATTTTGGGACCCCCTGACCCCTTCGGGAGGGGATTTTGGGGAGATTTTTTGGGATTTTGGGACCCCTGACCCCTCCAGGGTGGAATTTGTGGGAATTTTTTGGGATTTTGGGACCCCCTGGACTATCCAAGGCGGATTTTGGGTGAATTTTTTGGGATTTTGGGACCCCTGACCCCTCCAGGGCGGATTTTAGGGAGATTTTTTGGGATTTTGGGATTCTCTGAACTCTCCAGGGGGGATTTTGGGGAGATTTTTTGGGGATTTTGAGACCCCCGACCCCTCCCCAAAAGGTTTTGGGGCCATTTTGGGACCCTCTGACCCCTCCAGGGGGGATTTGGGGGGGATTTGGGATTTTGGGACCCCTCCCCAAAAGGATTTGGGGCCATTTTGGGACCCTCTGACCCCTCCAGGGGGGATTTTGGGTGGATTTTGGGGAGATTTTTTGGGATTTTGGGACCCCCTGACCCCTCCAAAGGGGATTTTGGGTGGATTTTTTGGGATTTTGGGTGGATTTTTTGGGATTTTGGGACCCCTGACCCCTTCGGGAGGGGATTTTGGGTGGATTTTTTGGGATTTTGGGACCCCTGACCCCTTTGAGGTGGAATTAATGGGAATTTTTTTGGATTTTGGGACCCCCTGGACTGTCCAAGGCGGATTTTGGGTGGATTTTGGGTGGATTTTTTGGGATTTTGGGACACCCTGGACCCTCCAAGGCGGATTTTGGGTGGATTTTGGGTGGATTTTTTGGGATTTTGGGACACCCTGGACCCTCCAGAGCGGATTTTGGGTGGATTTTTTGGGATTTTGGGACCCCTGACCCCTCCAGAGCGGATTTTGGGTGGATTTTGGGTGGATTTTTTGGGATTTTGGGACCCCTGACCCCTCCAGAGCGGATTTTGGGTGGATTTTGGGTGGATTTTTTGGGATTTTGGGACCCCTGACCCCTCCAGGGTGGATTTTGGGTGGATTTTTTGGGATTTTGGGACCCCTGACCCGTCCAGGGGGGATTTTGGGTGGATTTTTTGGGATTTTGGGACCCCTGACCCCCCATTTTTCCCCCCCAGGAGCCGCGCGAGATCAGCTGGGAACAGGTAGGGGGCGGGGCTTAACAAGGGGGCGGGGCTTAAACGGGGTCAATATTTGCATAAATGGGCGTGGCTTGTGAAAGGGGCGGGGCTTTAGAAAGGGGCGGGGTTTAAACGGGGGCGTGGCTTGAGCGGGGTCCTGGCAGGGTTAAAATGGGACGGGGCTCAAGGGGGGGGCGCAGCCAGGTCCTGGCAGGGATATAAAAATTTGGGGTGCCAAACCCAGGTCCTGGCAGGGACATAAAGGTGTAGGAGACCATAGCCAGGTCCTGTCAGGGCTATAAAGGTCTGGGGTGCCATAAACAGGTCCTGGCAGGGTTATAAAGGTCTGGGGTGTCATAGCCAGGTCCTGGCAGGGGTATAAAAATTTGGGGTGCCACACCCGGGTCCTGGCAGGGACATAAAGGTGTAGGAGACCATAGCCAGGTCCTGTCAGGGCTATAAAGGTCTGGGGTGCCATAAACAGGTCCTGGCAGGGTTATAAAGGTCTGGGGTGCCATAGCCAGGTCCTGGCAGGGGTCTAAAAATTTGGGGTGCCATAATTGGGTCCTGGCAGGGACATAAATGTGTAGGATACCATAACCAGGTCCTGGCAGGGACATAAAGGTCTGGGGTGCCACACCTGGGTCCTGGCAGGGTTATAAAGGTCTGGGCTGCTATAAGCAGGTCCTGGCAGGTTTATAAAGGTGTAGGGTACCATAATCAGGTCCTGGCAGGGTTATAAAGGTCTGGGGTGCCACACCCGGGTCCTGGCAGGGATATAGAGGTCTTGGATACCATAAGCAGGTCCTGGCAGGGATATAAAGGTCAGGGTCACCCCGGGCAGTTTTGGGGTGTCCCCCTGCCCCAGATCCTGGCAGGGCTATAAACTTGGGGGGTCTCACAGCCAGGTCCTGGCAGGGATATAAAGGTCTGGGATACCATAGTTGGGTCCTGGCAGGGATATAAAGGTCTGGGATACCATAATTGGGTCCTGGCAGGGATATAAAGGTCCGGGGAGTTTTGGGGTGTCTCCAGCGTGTCCCCCTGCCCCAGATCCTGGCAGGGCTATAAACTTGGGGGGTCTCACAGCCAGGTCCTGGCAGGGATATAAAGGTGTAAGATACCATAAGCAGGTCCTGGCAGGGATATAAAGGTCTGGGGTGCCATAAGCAGGTCCTGGCAGGGATATAAAGGTCCGGGCAGTTTTGGGGTGTCCCCAGCATGTCCCCCTGCCCCAGATCCTGGCAGGGCTATAAACTTGGGGGTCTCGCAGCCAGGTCCTGGCAGGGTTATAAAGGTGTAGGATACCGTAATTGGGTCCTGGCAGGGATATAAAGATCCGGGCTGCCCCGGGCAGTTTTGGGGTGTCCCCAGCGTGTCCCCCCTGCCCCAGATCCTGGCCCACGGGGACATGAACCACGAGTGGGTGGGGGTCTCACAGCCAGGTCCTGGCAGGGATATAGAGGTGTAAGATACCATAAGCAGGTCCTGGCAGGGATATAAAGGTGTAAGATACCATAAGCAGATCCTGGCAGGGCTATAAACTTGGGGGGTCTCACAGCCAGGTCCTGGCAGGGATATAGAGGTGTGGGATGCCATAAGCAGGTCCTGGCAGGGATATAAAGGTCTGGGATGCCATAATTGGGTCCTGGCAGGGATATAAAGGTCTGGGGAGTTTTGGGGTGTCCCCAGCGTGTCCCCCCCGTGCAGATCCTGGCCCACGGGGACATGAACCACGAGTGGGTGGGGGTCTCACAGCCAGGTCCTGGCAGGGATATAAAGGTCTGGGATGCCATAACCGGGTCCTGGCAGGGATATAAAGGTCCGGGGAGTTTTGGGGTGTCCCCAGCGTGTCCCCCTGCCCCAGATCCTGGCCCACGGGGACATGAACCACGAGTGGGTGGGGGTCTCACAGCCAGGTCCTGGCAGGGATATAAAGGTGTAAGATACCGTAAGAAGGTCCTGGCAGGGATATAGAGGTCAGGGTCACTCCGGGCAGTTTTGGGGTGTCCCCAGCGTGTCCCCCTGCCCCAGATCCTGGCCCACGGGGACATGAACCACGAGTGGGTGGGGGTCTCGCAGCCAGGTCCTGGCAGGGTTATAAAGGTGTAAGATACCATAAGCAGGTCCTGGCAGGGATATAAAGGTCTGGGGAGTTTTGGGGTGTCCCCAGCGTGTCCCCCTGCCCCAGATCCTGGCCCACGGGGACATGAACCACGAGTGGGTGGGGGTCTCGCAGCCAGGTCCTGGCAGGGATATAGAGGTGTAGGATACCATAACCGGGTCCTGGCAGGGATATAAAGGGGTAGGATACCGTAATTGGGTCCTGGCAGGGATATAAAGGTCTGGGGAGTTTTGGGGTGTCCCCAGCGTGTCCCCCCGTGCAGATCCTGGCCCACGGGGACATGAACCACGAGTGGGTGGGGGTCTCGCAGCCAGGTCCTGGCAGGGTTATAGAGGTGTAGGATACCGTAACCGGGTCCTGGCAGGGATATAAAGATCCGGGCTGCCCCGGGGAGTTTTGGGGTGTCCCCAGCGTGTCCCCCCCGTGCAGATCCTGGCCCACGGGGACATGAACCACGAGTGGGTGGGGAACGAGTGGCTGCCCAGCCTGGGGCTGCCCCAGTACCGCAGTTACTTCATGGAGTCGCTGGTGGACGCGCGGATGCTCGACCACCTCAGCAAGAAGGAGCTGCGGGGGCAGCTGAAGATGGTGGATTCCTTCCACCGGTGAGAAAAAACGGGGGAAAAACGGGGGGAAATGGGAAAAATGGGGGGAAACGGGGAAAAAATGGGGAAAAAATGGGGGGAAATGGGGAAAAAATGGGGGGAAATGGGGAAAAAATGGGGGGAAATGGGGAAAAAATGGGGGAAAAACGGGGGGAAATGGGGAAAAATGGGGAAAAAATGGGGGAAATGGGGAAAAAATGGGGGAAAATGGGGGGAAATGGGGGGAAATGGGAAAAAATGGGGGGAAATGGGGAAAAATGGGGGGAAATGGGGGAAAAATGGGGGGAAATGGGGAAAAAATGGGGGGAAATGGGAAAAAATGGGGAAAAAATGGGGAAAAAATGGGGGGAAATGGAGAAAAAATGGGAAAAAATGGGGGAAATGGGGGGAAATGGGGAAAAAATGGAGGGAAATGGGGAAAAAATGGGGGAAATGGGGAAAATGGGGGGAAATGGGGAAAAAATGGGGGGAAATGGGGAAAAATGGGGGGAAATGGGGAAAAAATGGGGAAAAATTGAAAATTTGGGGGGAAATGGGGAAAAAATGGGGGGAAAATTAAAAATCTGTGGGAAAATGGGAAAAAATGGGGGGGAATG
The DNA here is from genome assembly GCF_030490865.1 of Poecile atricapillus. Classification (NCBI taxonomy): domain Eukaryota; kingdom Metazoa; phylum Chordata; class Aves; order Passeriformes; family Paridae; genus Poecile; species Poecile atricapillus. The sequence continues at coordinate 862,123 of NC_081278.1, forward strand.
GGGAAAAAATGGGGGAAAAATGGGGGGAAAATGGGAAAATTTGGGGGGAAATGGGGAAAAAATGGGGGAAATGGGGAAAAAATGGGGGGAAATGTGAAAATTTGGGTGGAAAATGCGAAAAGTTTGGGGGGAAATGTAAAAAAAATGGGGGGAATGGCAAAAAAATGGGGGAAATGTGTAAATTTTGAGGGGAAATGTGAAAAGTTTGGGGGAAACCTCAAAAGTTTGGGGGAAAAACCTCGAATTTTGGGGTTGGAGTAGAAATGTGGGGAGGGGTCACAAAATGACCCCAGACCCGCTCCCGGGGGCACTTTGGGATTTTTGGGGTGACCCCAGACCCCCCTAAATGACCTCAGGACCCCCGGGGTGACCTCGGGGTGACCTCGGGGTGACCCCAGGACCCTCAGGGTGACCCAGGGACCCCCGAGGTGACCCCAGGACCCCCCAAAATCCCCCCAACCTCCCCTAAAATACGACCCTGGCCCCTTTTCCACGGCCACTTTGGGACTTTTGGGGTGACCCCAGCCCCCCCTAAATGACCTCAGGACCCCGGGGTGACCTCGGGGTGACCTCGGGGTGACCTCGGGGTGACCCCAGGACCCTCAGGGGTGACCCCAGGACCTTCAGGGCCACCCCAGGACCCCCCAAATTCCCCCCAACCTCCCCTAAAAAACGACCCTGGCCCCTCTCCCACGGCCACTTTGGGACTTTTGGGGTGACCCCAGCCCCCCCTAAATGACCTCAGGACCCCCGGGGTGACCTCAGAGTTATCTGGGGACCCCCGGGGTGACCCCAGGACCCTCAAGGTGACCTCAAGACCCCCGGGGTGACCCCAGGACCCTCAAGGTGACCTCAAGACCCCCGGGGTGACCCCAGGACACCCCAAAATCCCCCCAACCTCCCCTAAAATACGACCCCAGCCCCTCTCCCACGGCCACTTTGGGACTTTTGGGGTGACCCCAGCCCCCCCTAAATGACCTCAGGACCCCCGGGGTGACCTCGGGATGACCTCGGGGTGACCTCGGGGTGACCCCAGGACCCCCGGGGTGACCCCAGGACCCTCAGGACCACCCCAGGACCCCCCAAAATCCCCCCAACCTCCCCTAAAATACAACCCTGGCCCCTTTCCCACGGCCACTTTGGGACTTTTGGGGTGGCCCCAGCCCCCCCTAAATGACCTCAGGACCCCCGGGGTGACCTCGGGGTGTCCTGGAGACCCCCGGGGTGACCCCAGGACCCCCCAAAATCCCCCCAACCTCCCCTAAAATACAACCCTGGCCCCTTTCCCACGGCCACTTTGGGACTTTTGGGGTGACCCCAGCCCCCCCTAAATGACCTCAGGACCCCCGGGGTGACCTCGGGGTCATCTGGGGACCCCCGGGGTGGCCCCAAGACCCTCAAGGTGACCTCAAGACCCCCGGGGTGACCCCAGGACCCCCCAAAATCCCCCCAACCTCCCCTAAAATATGACCCCAGCCCCTCTCCCACGGCCACTTTGGGACTTTTGGGGTGACCCCAGCCCCCCCTAAATGACCTCAGGACCCCCGGGTGACCTCGGGATGACCTCGGGGTGACCTCGAGGTGACCCCAGGACCCCCGGGGTGACCCCAGGACCCTCAGGGCCACCCCAGGACCCCCCAAAATCCCCCCAACCTCCCCTAAAATACAACCCCAGCCCCTCTCTCCCACGGCCACTTTGGGACTTTTGGGGTGACCCCAGCCCCCCTAAATGACCTCAGGACCCCCGGGGTGACCTCGGGGTGTCCTGGAGACCCCCGGGGTGACCCGGGGACCCCCAAATTCCCCCCAGGGTGAGCCTGCACTACGGCATCATGTGCCTCAAGCGCCTCAACTACGACCGCAAGGAGCTGGAGCGGCGGCGGGAGGAGAGCCAGGGGGGCACCTCCGGTATTTGGGGAGGGGTCCCAGGGGGGGTTTGGGGGGGTCCCGAGGAGGTTTATGGGGTCCCGAGGGGGTTTGGGGGGGACCTCAGGGGGTTTGGGGGGGTTTGGAGGGGGATTTGGGGGGGATTTTGGGGGGATTTGGGGAGGATTGAGGGGGGTTTGGGGGGATTTTGAGGGGATTTTGGGGGGATCTCAGGGGGGTCCTGAGGGGGTTTTGGGGGGGTCCTGAGGAGGTTTGGGGGGGATCTCAGGGGGTTTTGGGGGGTCCTGAGGGGTTTGGGGGGGATCTCAGGGGGTTTTGGGGGGTCCTGAGGGGTTTGGGGGGGTTCTCATGGGTTTTTTGGGGGGTCCTGAGGGGTTTGGGGGGGATCTCAGGGGGTTTGGGGGGGTCCTGAGGGGTTTGGGGGGGTTCTCAGGGGGTTTTGGGGGGTCCTGAGGAGGTTTGGGGGGGATCTCAGGGGGTTTTGGGGGCTCCTGAGAGGGTTTGGGGGGGTTCTCGGGGTCAGAATCAAGGGGAGAACATTTGGGTGGGGGGGATTTTGAGGGGGTTTGGGGGGATCTCAGGGGGGTCCTGAGGGGGTTTTGGGGGGTCCTGAGGAGGTTTGGGGGGTCCTGAGGGGGTTTTGGGGGGGTCCTGAGGGGTTTGGGGGGATCTCAGGGGGTTTTGGGGGGTCCTGAGGGGGTTTGGGGGGGTTCTCAGGGGTTTTGGGGGGTCCTGAGGAGGTTTGGGGGGGTTCTTGGGGTCAGAATCAAGGGGAGAACATTTGGGGGGGGGGTCCAGGGGGGATTTGGGGGATTTTGGGGGGGGTTTGAGGGGATTTTGGGGTTGATTTTGGGGGTGTGGAGGGGTTTAGGGTGGATTTTGGGGGTCTGGGGGGCACTTGGGTTGATTTGAGGAGGGGTCTTGGGGGTCTCGAGGGGTTTTGGAGGGGGTTTGAGGGGATTTTGGGGTTGATTTTGGGGATCTGGGGGCATTTGGGGGGATTTTGGGGGGATTTGGGGGGGATTTGGGGGATTTCAGGGATTTAGGAACCTGAGGAAATTTGGGGTTTTTTTGGGGGGTCTCAGGGGAATTTGGGGGGGGTCTCGGGGGTCTCCCCAGATGTGGTGGGGGGTCCAACGAGCGGGTCAGTGCCTGGGTCAGCAGCGTGGGGGAATTTTGGGGGATTTTGGGGGGTTTTGGGGGAGATTTTGGGAGGATTTGGGGGGGATTTGGGGGGTTTGTGAACCCGAGGGAATTTGGGGTTTTTTTGGGGGGTCTCAGGGGAATTTGGGGGGTCTCAGGGGAATTTGGGGGGGTCTCGGGGGTCTCCCCAGATGTGGTGGTGTGGTCCAACGAGCGGGTCAGTGCCTGGGTCAGCAGCGTGGGGGGATTTGGGGGGATTTTGGGGGGGATTTGAGGGGATTTGGGGGGTTTTGGGGGGGATTTCAGGGATTTAGGAACCCGGGGGAATTTGGGGATTTTTTGGGGGGTCTCAGGGGAATTTGGGGGGGTCTCGGGGGTCTCCCCAGATGTGGTGGTGAGCGGGTCAGTGCCTGGGTCAGCAGCGTGGGGGGGATTTGGGGGGGTTTTGGGTGTGATTTGAGGGGTTTTGGGTGGGATTTGGGGAGATTTGGGGGGATTTGGGGAGGATTTCAGGGATTTAGGAACCCGGGGAATTTGGGGTTTTTTTGGGGGGTCTCAGGGGAATTTGGGGTTTTTTTTGGGGGGTCTCAGGGGAATTTGGGGGGGTCTCGGGGGTCTCCCCAGATGTGGTGGTGAGCAGGTCAGTGCCTGGGTCAGCAGCGTGGGGGGATTTGGATGGGATTTGGGGGGATTTTGGGGAGATTTGAGGGGATTTGGGGGGATTTCAGGGATTTAGGAACCCGAGGGAATTTGGGGTTTTTTTGGGGGGTCTCAGGGGAATTTGGGGGTGTCACAGGGGGTCTCGGGGGTCTCCCCAGATGTGGTGGTGTGGTCCAACGAGCGGGTCAGTGCCTGGGTCAGCAGCGTGGGGGGATTTGGGGGGATTTGGGGGGGGATTTGGGGGGGATTTCAGGGATTTAGGAACCCGAGGGAATTTGGGGTTTTTTTGGGGGGTCTCTGGGGAATTTGGGGGGGTCTCGGGGGTCTCCCCAGATGTGGTGGGGGGGTGGTGAGCAGGTCAGTGCCTGGGTCAGCAGCATGGGGGGTTTTGGGGGGATTTTGGGAGGATTTGGGGGATTTGGGGGGATTTGGGGGGGATTTCAGGGATTTAGGAACCTGAGGGAATTTGGGGTTTTTTTGGGGGGTCTCAGAGGAATTTGGGGGGGTCTCGGGGGTCTCCCCAGATGTGGTGGTGTGGTCCAACGAGCGGGTCAGTGCCTGGGTCAGCAGCGTGGGGCTGCGCGAGTTCGCCCCAAACCTCGGCGAGTCCGGCGTGCACGGGGCGCTGCTGGCGCTGGACGACACCTTCGACTGGGCTGACCTGGCCCTGCTCCTCCAGATCCCCACCCAAAACTGCCAGGTTTAAACTGGGATAAACTGGGATGGACTGGGAATGGGATTGGGGGGCACTGGGATGGACTGGGATGAACTGGGATGGACTGGGATGGACTGGGATGGACTGGGATGGGATTTGGAGGGACTGGGAGGGACTGGGGTGGACTGGGATGGGGTTGGGATAAAGTGGGATGGACTGGGAGGGACTGGAATGGACTGGGATGGACTGGGAGTGGGACTGGGATGGACTGGGATGGGACTGGGACAAACCGGGAATGGGATTGGGGGGGCACTGGGATGGACTGGGATGGACTGGGAGCATTGGGATGAACTGGGATGGACTGGGAGTGGGATTGGGATGAACTGGGAGGGACTGGGATGAACTGGGATGGACTGGGAGTGGGATTGGGATGAACTGGGATGGACTGGGATGGGACTGGGAGCGACTGGGACGGACTGGGAATGGGATTGGGGGGCACTGGGAGGGACTGGGATGGGACTGGGATGGAGTGGGAGGGACTGGGAGGGACTGGGAATGGGATTGGGGGGCACTGGGATGGACTGGGATGAACTGGGATGGACTGGGATGGGGTTGGGAGGGACTGGGAGGGACTGGGATGGACTGGGATGGGACTGGGATGGACTGGGATGGACTGGGATGGGAGTGGGATGGACTGGGAGGGACTGGGAATGGGATTGGGGGGGCACTGGGATGGACTGGGATGGACTGGGATGGGGTTGGGATGGGACTGGGATGGGTTTGGGATAAAGTGGGATGGACTGGGAGGGACTGGAATGGACTGGGAGGGGCTGGGATGAACTGGGATGGACTGGGATGGGACTGGGAGGGACTGGGAGGGACTGGGATGGACTGGGACAAACTGGGAATGGGATTGGGGGGCACTGGGATGGACTGGGATGGACTGGGAGCATTGGGATGAACTGGGATGGACTGGGAATGGGATTGGGGGGCACTGGGATAAACTGGGATGGACTGGGATGGACTGGGATAAACTGGGATGGACTGGGACGGACTGGGATCATCAACCCCGCCCAATCCCCTCAATCCCCACCATGTCCCCAAATTCCCCCAAATTTCCCCCAGAATTCCCCAAATTCCCCCCAAATTTTCCCCAAAATTCCCCCCAAATTTCCCCCATTTCCCCTCCTATTTTTCCCCAATTTTTCCTCCAATTTCCCCCATCCCCCAAGACCCCCCAAGACCCCCCAAAATCCCCCAAGACCCCCCAAAATCCCCCCAAACCCCCCCAACCCCCGCTGTGTCCCCAGGCGCGGCAGCTGCTGGAGAAGGAATTCAGCGCTTTGATCTCGGCGGGCACCGAGCGGCGCCTGGATGAGGTTGGGGAGGGGGCGGGACCCCCCAAAATCCCCCAAAACCCCCCCAAAATCCCCCAAAACCCCCCCCGAAATTCCGGCCCAAATCCCCTGAAATTTCCCCAAAAATCGCCCCCAAAATCCCCCAAAATCCCCCCAAAATCCCCCGAAATTCCATCCAAAATCGACTCCAAAATCCCCCCAAATCCCCCCAAAATCCCCCGAAATTCCACCCAAAATCAACTCCAAAATCCCCCCAAAATCCCCCTTAACCCCCCCCCGAAATTCCAGCCCAAATCCCCCCCAAATCCCCCGAAATTTCCCCAAAAATCGCCCCTAAAATCCCCCAAAATCCCCCGAAATTCCACCCGAAATCGACTCCAAAATCCCCCCAAATTCCCCCAAAATCCCCCAAAATTTCCCCAAAAATCGCCCCAAAAATCCCCCAAAATCCCCCCAAGATCCCCCAAAATTCCACACAAAATCCCCCAAAATTCCACACAAAATCGACTCCAAAATCCCCCCCAAATCCCCCCAAAATCCCCTGAAATTTCCCCAAAAATTGCCCCTAAAATCCCCCCAAAACCCCCCCAAAATCCCCCCCAAAAATCCCCAAATCCCCTTTAAATCCCCCCAAAATTCCAGCCCAAATCCCCCCCAAATCCCCCGAAATTTCCCCAAAAATCGCCCCTAAAATCCCCCAAAATCCCCCCAAAATCCCCCGAAATTCCACCCAAAATCGACTCCAAAATCCCCCCAAATCCCCCCAAAATCCCCCAAAATTTCACACAAAATCCCCCAAAATTCCACACAAAATCGACTCCAAAATCCCCCCCAAATCCCCCCAAAATCCCCTGAAATTTCCCCAAAAATTGCCCCTAAAATCCCCCCAAAACCCCCCCAAAATCCCCCAAAATTCCACCTGAAATCGACTCCAAAATCCCCCCAAATTCCCATTTAACCCCCCCAAACCCTCCCAAATCCCCCCAAATCCCCTCCCCCAGCCCTGGGGAGGGGTCTCAGATTTCGGGGACCCCCCCAGGACGCCCCCAGACCCTTCAGCCGCTCCCCGTCCTGGCGGAAGCTGTTCCGGGAGAAGGAGCTGCGGGGGGGGGGGTCCCGATGCCGCTGAGATGTTGCCCCCCAACTTTCGGGGGGGACCCCTGGGGACCCCCCCCCTTCCCCTGCGCAAGGTCCAGCCCGAGGGTGAGGAGGGGTCTCGGGGTGGGGGGGGGGGTTGGGGGAGGGGTCTCGAGGGGGTTTGGGGGGGTTTGAGGGGATTTTGGGGTTGATTTGGGGGGTTTTGGGGGGTCTTGGGGGGCTCTGGGGGGATTTGGGGGGGGGTTTGGGGGGATTTTGGGGTTGATTTTGGGGCTTTGGGGGGATTTGGGGTTGATTTGGGGGGTCTTGGGGGGATTTTGGGGTTGATTTGGGGGCTCTGGGGCGATTTGGGGGGGTTTGAGGGGATTTTGGGGGGTCTTGGGGGGGTTTGAGGGGATTTTGGGGTTGATTTGGGGGGTCTGGGGGGAGTTTTGGGGGGATTCTGGGGGATTTTGGGGTTGATTTGGGGGGTCTGGGGGGAGTTTTGGGGGGATCTGGGGGGGATTTGGGGCTTTTGGGGGGATTTGGGGGGGATTTTGGGGTTGATTTGGGGGGTCTGGGGGATTTGAGGGGGTTTTGGGGGGTCTTGGGGGGGTTTGGGGGGATTTGGGGTTGATTTGGGGGGTCTTGGGGGGGTTGGGGGGATTTTGGGGGGGTTTTGGGGATTTTGGGGGTTGATTTTGGGGGTTTGGGGCGATTTGGGGGCGTTTTGGGGGGGTTTGAGGGGATTTTGGGGGGTCTTGGGGGGGTTTGAGGGGATTTTGGGGCTGATTTGGGGGGTCTGGGGGGATTTTGGGGGGGGTTTTGGGGGGGTTTGAGGGGATTTGGGGTTGATTTGGGGGGTCTGGGGGATTTTGGGGGGGGTTTGGGGGGTCTTGGGGGGATTTGGGGGGCTTTTGGGGGGAGTTTTGGGGGGATTTTGGGGGATTTTGGGGTTGATTTGGGGGGGTCTTGGGGAGGTTTGGGGGGATTTTGGGGGGATTTGGGGTGGATTTGTGGGGGTCTGGGGGGATTTTGGGGGTCTTGGGGGGTTTGGGGGTATTTTGGGGGGCGTTTTGGGGGGGTTGAGGGGATTTTGGAGGATTTTGGGGGGTCTGGGGGGCTTTTGGGGGGAGTTTTGGGGGGATTTTGGGGGATTTTGGGGTTGATTTGGGGGATCTTGGGGGGGTTTGGGGGAGTTGTGGGGGTTGTGGGGGTTGAGGGGATTTTGGGGAGGATTTGGGGTTGATTTTGGGGGTCTGGGGGTGTTGGGGGCTCTCGGGGGATTGGGGAGGGGTCTCGGGTGGCTTTGGGAGGGATTTGGGGGTGGTTTGGGGGATTTTGGGGGGTTTTGGGGGATTTTGGGGGATTTTGGGGGATTTTGGGGGGATTTTGGGGCTCCGGGGTTATTTTGGGGAGGGGTCTCGGGTGGCTTTGGGGGGTTGATTTTTGAGGGGGGGTCCTGAGGGCTTTGGGGGTTTTTTTGGGGGGGGGGTCCTGACCCTTCCCCTCCCCCCCCCCAGGGAATTCGCTGCCCCCCCCGAGGGGGGATGGGGGGGTCTCGGTCCGGACCTACTCCTGCTAACGGTGAGGGGGGGTCCA
>NC_081278.1:870704-915606 GCF_030490865.1 Poecile atricapillus
TCCCTTTTCTCCCCTTCTTTTTCCCCTTTTTTCTGCTTCTTTTTCCCCCTTTTCCCCCCTATTCCCCCTTATTTTTCCCCCTTTCTTTTTCCCTTTTCCCCCCCATTTTCCCCTTTTCTCCCCTGATTTTTCCCCTGATTTTTCCCCTTTTCCCCCTCTTTTTTTCCCCTTATTTTTTCCCCCTTTTTCCCCTCCTTTTCCCCCTTTTTTTTTCCCCTTTCCTCCCCTTTCTTTTTCCCCCTTTTCCCCCCTCTTTTGCCTCCTTTTCCCCCCATTTTTCACCTTTTCTCCCCTTCTTTTTCCCCATTTTTTCTGCTTCTTTCCCCCCCCTTTTTCCCCCTTTTCCCCCCCATTTCCCCCTTTTTCTCCCCTTAATTTCCCCCTTTTCCCCCCCTTTTCCCCCCTTTTTTCTGCCTTTTTGCCCCCATTTCCCCCTTTTCTCCCCTTAAATTTCCCCCTTTTCCCCCTCTTTTTTCCCCCCTTTTCCCCCCATTTTTCCCCTTTTCTCCTCTTCTTTTCTCCCCCCTTTTTCCCGCTATTTTCCCCCCTTTTCCCCTTTTTCCCCTCCTTTTCCCCCTTATTTTTCCCCCTTTCTTTTCCACCCTTCCCCCCTTTTCCCCCTTTTCTCCCCATCATTTCCCCCTTTCCCCCCTCTTTTTTTCCCCCCCTTTTTCCCCCCATTTTTCACCTTTTCTCCCTTCTTTTTCCCCCTTTTTTCCCCCTTTCTCCCTTCTTTTTCCCCCTTTCCCCCCACCCTTTTTCCCCCTTTTCCCCCCCTTTTTTCCCCCTTTCCCCCCCATTTTTCACCTTTTCTCCCCTTCTTTTTCCCCATTTTTTCTGCTTCTTTCCCGCCCCTTTTTCCCCCCTTTTCCCCCCCATTTCCCCTTTTTCTCCCCTTATTTCCCCCTTTCCCCCCCTTTTTTCCCCCCTTTTTTCTGCTTCTTTTTCCCCCCTTTTTCCCCCCATTCCCCCTTTCCTCCCCATAATTTCCCCCTTTTTTCCCCCCTTTTCCCCCCTCTTTTCCTTCCTATTCCCCTTTTTCCCCCTTTTTTTCCCCCCTTTTCCCCCCCCTTTTCCCCCTCTTTTTCCCCCCTTTTCCCCCCCATTTTTCCCCTTTTCTCCCTTTCTTTTCCCCCCTTTTCCCCCCTTTTTTTTCCCCCTTTTCCCCCTTTTTCCCCATTTTTTCCCCCATTCCAGGAGCCGGTTTACCGCAGCCCCCTGGGTCCCCCTCCCCAGTTTTCCTGCACCTATTCCGGGGTTCGCTACGAGCGCTGGTTTTTGGGGGGCTGCGCCCCCGGGACGGACCCCTCGGTGTCGGTGCCGGTGGCTCTGGGCTGTCACTGCGGCCGCTGCCCCATGGCCGCCACCGACTGCGCCGTGCTGGGGCTCGGCCCCTCCTTTTGTGGGGCTCCGGGGGGGTTTGGGGGGGTCCTGAACCCTCCCTAAAAAAAATTGGGGGTTTTTTTTTTGGGATAAAATTCGTGCTGGAGGCTGCAGGGGGTCTGGAAATGTGTCGTGGTTTTATTCTGAATTTATCGCCTGAAATTGCTCTCAAATCGTTACCGAATTCTCTAAAATCTCTCCCGAATTTTCCCCACTAAAATCCCTCCCAAATCCCCTAAAATCCCTCACGAATTTTCCCCCTAAAATCCCTCCCAAGTCCTTCCCAAATCTCCTAAAATCCCTCCCAAATCCCCCCTAAAATCCCTCCCAAATCCCCTAAAATCCCTCCCGAATCCTTCCCAAATCCCTCCCAAATTTTCCCCACTAAAATCCCTCCCAGAGCCCCTAAAATCCCTCCCAAATCCCCCCTAAAATCCTTCCCAAATCCCCTAAAATCCCCCCAAAATTTTCCCTTCAAATTCCCCCAAACCCTCCCAAAATCCCCCCCTAAAATCCCTCCCAGAGCCCCTAAAATCCCTCCCAAATTTTCCCCCCTAAAATCCCTCCCAAATCATTCCCAAATTCCCCAAAATCCCTCCAAAATTTCCCACTAAAATCCCTCCCAAGTCCTTCCCAAATCCCCTAAAATCTCTCCCAAATTTTCCCCACTAAAATCCCTCCCAAATCCCCTAAAATCCCCCCAAAATTTTCCCTTCAAATTCCCCCAAACCCTCCCAAAATCCCCCCCTAAAATCCCTCCCAGAGCCCCTAAAATCTCTCCCGAATTTTCCCCTAAAATCCCTCCCAAATCCTTCCCAAATTCCCCAAAATTCCTCCAAAATTTCCCACTAAAATCCCTCCCAAATCCTTCCCAAATTCCCTAAAATCTCTCCCAAATTCCCACTAAAATCCTTCACAAATCCCCTAAAATCCTCACGAATTTTCCCCCTAAAATCCCTCCCAAGTCCTTCCCAAATCTCCTAAAATCTCTCCCGAAATTTTCCCCACTAAAATCCCTCCCAAATCCTTCCCAAATCCCCTAAAATCTCTCCCAAATTTTCCCCCCTAAAATCCCTCCCAAATCCCTAAATCCCTCACGAATTTTCCCCCTAAAATCCCTCCCAAATCCTTCCAAATCTCCTAAAATCTCTCCCAAATTTTCCCCACTAAAATCGCTCCCGAATCCTTCCCAAATTCCCTAAAATCCCTCCCGAATCCCCCCTAAAATCCCTCCCAAATCCCCTAAAATCCCTCCCGAATCCTTCCCAAATCCCTCCCAAATTTTCCCCCACTAAAATCCCTCCCAGAGCCCCTAAAATCCCTCCCAAATCCCCCCTAAAATCCTTCCCAAATCCCCTAAAATCTCTCCCGAATTTTCCCCCTAAAATCCCTCCCAAGTCCCTCCCAAATCCCCTAAAATCCCCCCAAAATTTTCCCTTCAAATTCCCCCAAACCCTCCCAAAATCCCCCCCTAAAATCCCTCCCAGAGCCCCTAAAATCCCTCCCAAATTTTCCCCCCCTAAAATCCCTCCCAAATCATTCCCAAATTCCCCAAAATCCCTCCAAAATTTCCCACTAAAATCCCTCCCAAGTCCTTCCCAAATCCCCTAAAATCTCTCCCAAATTTTCCCCACTAAAATCCCTCCCAAATCCCCTAAAATCCCCCCAAAATTTTCCCTTCAAATTCCCCCAAACCCTCCCAAAATCCCCCCCTAAAATCCCTCCCAGAGCCCCTAAAATCCCTCCCAAATCCCCCCTAAAATCCTTCACAAATCCCCTAAAATCCCTCCCGAATCCTTCTTCCCCCCCCCCCCAAATCCCTCCCGAATTTTCCCCACTAAAATCGCTCCCAAATCCTTCCCAAATTCCCTAAAATCCCTCCCGAATTTCCCCCCTAAAATCCCTCCCAAATCCCCTAAAATCCCTCCCAAAATTTCCCACTAAAATCCCTCCCAAATCCTTCCCAAATTCCCTAAAATCCCTCCCGAATCCCCCCTAAAATCCCTCCCAAATCCCCCTAAAATCTCTCCCGAATTTTCCCCACTAAAATCCCTCCCAAATTTTCCCCACTAAAATCCCTCCCAGAGCCCCTAAAATCCCTCCCAAATCCCCTAAAATCTCTCCCGAATTTTCCCCACTAAAATCCCTCCCAAATCCTTCCCAAATTCCCTAAAATCTCTCCCAAATTCCCCACTAAAATCGCTCCCAAATCCCCTAAAATCCCCCCAAAATTTTCCCTTCAAATTCCCCCAAACCCCTCCCAAAATCCCCCCCTAAAATCCCTCCCAAATCCCCTAAAATGTCTCCCGAATTTTCCCCACTAAAATCCCTCCCAAATCCTTCCCAAAATTCCCTAAAATCTCTCCCAAATTTTCCCCACTAAAATCCCTCCCAAATCCTTCCCAAATCTCCCTAAAATTTTCCCTTCAAATTCCCCCAAACCCTCCCAAAATCCCCCCCTAAAATCCCCCCCAGAGCCCCTAAAATCCCTCCCAAATTCCCCACTAAAATCCCTCCCAGATCCCCTAAAACCCCTCCCAAATCCTTCACAAATTCCCTAAAATCTTTCCCAAATTCCCACTAAAATCCCTCCAAAATTTTCCCCCTAAAATCCCTCCAAATCCCCTAAAATCCCTCCCGAATCCTTCCCAAATCCCTCCCAAATCTTCCCCCCAAAAATCCCTCCCAAATCCCCCCAAAATTCTCCCACAGCCCCTAAAATCCCCTCAAAACCCCCCCAAAATCCTCCCAAATCCCCCCTCAAATCCCCCCAAAATCCCTCCCAAATCCCCCCAAATCCCCCCTAAAAATTCCCCCAAATCCCCCCCAAATCTTCCCTTCAAAATTCCCCAAAATCCTCCCCAAAAAATCCCCCCCAGACCCCCCCAAACCCTTTCAAACCCCCCCCAAATCCTCCCACAACCCCTAAAACTTGGGGACCCCAAACTTGGGGGTCCGGTTCTATTGGAGAACTAAACCAGTTAAACCAGTTAAACCAGTTATATTGGAGAATTAAACCAGTCAAACCAGTTATAATGGAGAATTAAACCAGTCAAACCAGTTACACCAGTTATACTGCAGAACTAAACCAGTTAAACCGGTTACACCAGTTATACTGGAGAATTAAACCAGTCAAACCAGTTACACCAGTTATACTGGAGAATTAAACCAGTCAAACCAGTTAAACCAGTTACACCAGTTATACTGGAGAATTAAACCAGTTACACCAGTTATACTGGAGAATTAAACCAGTTATACCAGTTATAATGGAGAATTAAACCAGTCAAACCAGTCAAACCAGTTAAACCAGTTATACTGGAGAATTAAACCAGTCAAACCAGTTATATTGAAAAATTAAACCAGTCAAACCAGTTAAACCAGTTATATTGGAGAATTAAACCAGTTAAACCAGTTATACTGGACAATTAAACCAGTCAAACCAGTTAAACCAGTTATACTGGAGAACTAAACCAGTTAAACCAGTTACAACCAGTTATCATGGAGAATTAAACCAGTTACACCAGTTATACTGGAGAATTAAACCAGTTATACCAGCTATAATAGAGAATTAAACCAGTTAAACCAGTTACACCAGTTATACTGGAGAATTAAACCAGTCAAACCGGTTACACCAGTTATACTGGAGAACTAAACCAGTTACACCAGTTAAACCAGTTAAACCAGTTCTACCAGTTATATTGGAGAACTAAACCAGTTAAACCAGTTATACTGGAGCATTAAAACAGTTCCTCCCAGTTAAACTGGTTATATTGAAGAATTAAACCAGTTAACCAGTTAAACCGGTTATACTGGAGAATTAAACTAGTCTAACCAGTTATACCAGTTAAACCGGTTATATTGAAGAATTAAACCAGTTAAACCGGTTATACTGGAGCATTAAACCACTTCCTCCCAGTTAAACTGGTTATACTGGAGCATGAAACCAGTCTAACCAGTTATACTGGAGAATTAAACCAGTCTAACCAGTTCCCCCCAGTCTAACCAGTTATACTGGAGAATTAAACCAGTCTAACCAGTTCCCCCCAGTTAAACCGGTTACACTGGAGAATTAAACCAGTCTAACCAGTTCCCCCCAGTTAAACTGGTTACACTGGAGAATTAAACCAGTCTAACCAGTTCCCCCCAGTTAAACCAGTTATACTGGAGCATTAAACCACTTCCTCCCAGTTAAACTGGTTATACTGGAGCATGAAACCAGTCTAACCAGTTCCCCCCAGTTAAACCAGTTACACTGGAGCATGAAACCAGTCTAACCAGTTCCCCCCAGTTAAACCAGTTACACTGGAGCATGAAACCAGTCTAACCAGTTCCCCCCAGTTAAACCGGTTACACTGGAGAATCAAACCAGTCTAACCAGTTCCCCCCAGTTAAACCGGTTACACTGGAGCATGAAACCAGTTCCCCCCAGTCCCCCCAGTCCGTCCCAGTCCCCCCATTCCGGGAAATGCCGCCGGGCCGGGCAGGAAGGGCCGGGCCGGGTGAAAGCGAAAGCTCCGAGCGGGGACAAAAAAAATCAACTTTGGGGACTTGGGAGAGAAACGGAACAGCGGGGGAGAGACACGAGTGGGGCAGAGGTGGGGCAGGAGTGGGGCGGGGGGGTCCGGAGTGGGGCAGGAGTGGGGCAGGGGGGTCCGGAGTGGGGCTGCGGTGGGGCAGGAGGGTCCGGAGTGGGGCTGCGGTGGGGCAGGAGGGTCCGGAGTAGGGCAGGGGGTCCCGGAGTGGGGCAGGGGGGCTGCAGTGGGGCAGGAGTGGGGCAGAGGGGTCCGGAGTGAGGCAGGAGGTCCCGGAGTGGGGCAGGAGTGGGGCAGTGGGGCAGGAGTGGGGCAGGAGGGTCCGGAGTGGGGCAGGGGGGCTGCAGTGGGGCAGGGGGGTCCGGAGTGGGGCAGGGGGGTCCGGAGTGGGGCAGGAGGGTCTGGAGTGGGGCAAGAGTGGGGCAGTGGGGCTGCAGTGGGGCAGGAGATCCCAGAGTGAGGCTGCAGTGGGGCAGGAGTGGGGCAGGAGTGGGGCAGAGGATCCTGCAGTGGGGCTGCAGTGGGGCAGGGGATCCTGCAGTGGGGCAGAGGATCCTGCAGTGGGGCAGGAGATCCCAGAGTGAGGCAGAGGATCCTGCAGTGGGGCAGAGGATCCTGCAGTGGGGCAGGAGTGGGGCAGAGGATCCTGCAGTGGGGCAGGAGATCCCAGAGTGGGGCAGAGGAACCTGCAGTGGGGCAGAGGATCCTGCAGTGGGGCAGGAGATCCTGCAGTGGGGCTGCAGTGGGGCAGAGGATCCTGCAGTGGGGCAGGAGATCCTGCAGTGGGGCAGGGGAGTCTGGAGCTGAGGAGATCCCGGATCTGAGGAGACCCCGAGCGAGGAGATCCTGGAGCAGCTGAGGAGACCCCAAGTGAGGAGATCCCAGAGCCAAGGAGATCCCAGAGCCGAGGAGATCCCAGAGCCGAGGAGATCCCAGAGCCGAGGAGATCCCAGAGCTGAGGAGATCCCAGACCCGAGGAGATCCCTGATCCCAGGAGATCCCTGACCCGAGGAGATCCCTGATCCCAGGAGATCCCAGACCTGAGGAGATCCCAGATCCCAGGAGATCCCAGAGCCGAGGAGATCCCAGATCCCAGGAGATCCCAGATCCCAGGAGATCCCAGACCCGAGGAGATCCCAGACCTGAGGAGATCCCGGACCTGAGGAGATCCCAGAGCTGAGGAGATCCCTGATCCCAGGAGATCCCAGACCTGAGGATGGGGTCGCTGCTGAGCCGCTCGGTGCAGATCGAGATCTCCAACAACACCTGGAACATCTCCCTGAGGAGACCCAGGTGGGACCGGGCGGGACTGGGGGGACCCTCGGGACAGCTCTGGGTGGGATCTTTCACCCATGGTGATCCCACCAACATCTCCTGATCCCACCAACATCTCCTGATCCCACCAACGTTCCCTGGTCCCACCAACATCTCCTGATCCCACCAACTTCTCCTGATCCCTCCAACATCTCCTGCTGATCCAAACATCTCCTGATCCCACCAACATCTCCTGATCCCTCCAACATCTCCTGATCCCACCAACATCCCCTGATCCCACCAACATCTCCTGATCCCACCAACATCTGATCCCACCAACATCCCCTGATCCCACCAACATCTCCTGCTGATCCAAACATCTCCTGATCCCACCAACATCTCCCCCTGATCCCACCAACATCTCCTGATCCCACCATCTCCTGATCCCACCAACATCTCCTGATCCCACCATCCCCTGATCCCACCAACATCTCCTGCTGATCCAAACATCTCCTGATCCCACCAACATCTCCTGATCCCTCCAACATCTCCTGATCCCACCAACATTCCCTGATCCCACCAACATCTCCTGATCCCTCCAACATCTCCTGATCCCACCAACATCTCCTGATCCCACCAACTTCTCCTGATCCCACCAACATTTCCTGATCCCGTCAACATCTCCTGATCCCACCATCTCCTGATCCCTCCATCTCCTGATCCCACCAACATCTCCTGATCCCACCAACATCTCCTGATCCCACCATCCCCTGATCCCACCAACATCTCCTGATCCCACCATCTCCTGATCCCACCAACATCTCCTGATCCCACCAACATCTCCTGATCCCACCAACTTCTCCTGATCCCACCAACATCTCCTGATCCCACCAACATCTCCTGTTCCCACCAACATCTCCCCCTGATCCCACCATCTCCTGATCCCACCAACTTCTGATCCCACCAACATCTGATCCCACCAACATCTCCTGATCCCACCATCTTCTCCCCCTGATCCCACCGGTTTCTCCCCCTGATCCCACCGGTTTCTCCCCCTGATCCCACCATCTTCTCCCCCTGATCCCACCGGTTTCTCCTGCTGACCCCACCCCGTTCCTGTCCCCAGGACCTTCCTGGAGTGTGGCCGCTGCTTGGCTCCTCCCCTCCCCGAGCTGTCCCCTGGCTCCAAGGACAGGTGCACCTTCCCTGGTGCCTTCCCCTTCTGGGGCGTGGCCGGGATCCTGGTCTACGAATCCGAGTCCTTCACCTTGGCCGTCTACTTCTCCAACCCCATCGACTACAACAAGTTCTCCATGGAGCTGGGCTTGGAGCTGTCCATGGAGAAGGTCCACCTGAACCCCCTGGAGAGCACCTACGAGCGCATGGCCAGGGGTTCCTACTCCAGCTCTGAGGTGGAGATCCAGTTCCACCGCGTCACCGTGGGCAAGGGCCACGGCAGCGCCAGCGTCAGCGCCGGGCCCGTCAAGGTGACGGCCACCATGTCCAGGGCCACCGACTCCGTGCTCAGGGTGGTGCTGGAGGGACAGGACGGGTGGCTGGAGAGGTCGGGCTCGGGGAGGCACTACCAGGAGAAGTGAGGAGCCGAGGCCTCGGGCAGCTGGAGGTGTCTCCAGAAGCTTCTGGATGCAGCTGGAACCCCATAGATGCTGTTAGAACCCCGTAGATGCTGTTAGAATCCCATAGAAACCCCATAGGAACCTCATAGATGCTTCTAGAACCCCATGGAAACCTCCAGAACCCCAAAGAAACGTCTAGAACCCCATAGATGCTTCTAGAACCCCATAGAAACCCCATAGGAACCTCATAGATGCTTCTAGAACCCCATAGATGCTTCTAGAACCTCATAGAAACCCCATAGGGATCTCATAGATGCTTCTAGAACCCCATAGAAACATCTAAAACTCCATAGATGCTTCTAGAACCCCATAGATGTCTCTAGAAACCCATAGATGCCTGAAGAACCCCATGGAAACCTCCAGAACCCCATAGAAACCCCATAGAAACCTCATAGATGCTTCTAGAACCCCATAGATGCTTCTAGAACCCCATAGAAACCCCATAGGAACCCCATAGATGCTTCTAGAACCCCAAAGAAACTTCTAGAACCTCACAAATTATTTTAGAACCCCAAAGATGCTTCTAGAACTCAATAAAAATCTCTACAACCTCATAAATGCTTTTAGAACTCCATAGAAACCTCCAGAACCCCATAGATGCTTCTAGAACCCCACAGATGCTTCTAGAACCCCATAGGACCCTCATAGGTGTTTCTAGAACCCCATAGACACATCAAGAACCCCATAGAATCTTCTAGAACCCCATAGAAAACTCCAGAAACCCCATAAATGGTTTTAGAACCCCACAGAAACCTCCAGAACCCCACAGAAACCTCCAGAACCCCATAGAATCCTCCAGAACCCCATAGAAACCTCCAGAACCCCATAGAAACCTCCAGAACCCCACAGAAACCTCCAGAACCCCATAGAAACCTCCAGAACCCCACAGAAACCTCCAGAACCCCGTGGACACATCCAGAAGCCCAGGAACACCAGGGGTTCCTACTCCAGCTCTGAGGTGGAGATCCAGTTCCACCGCGTCACCGTGGGCAAGGGCCACGGCAGCGCCAGCGTCAGCGCCGGGCCCGTCAAGGTGACGGCCACCATGTCCAGGGCCACCGACTCCGTGCTCAGGGTGGTGCTGGAGGGACAGGACGGGTGGCTGGAGAGGTCGGGCTCGGGGAGGCACTACCAGGAGAAGTGAGGAGCCGAGGCCTCGGGCAGCTGGAGGTGTCTCCAGAAGCTTCTGGATGCAGCTGGAACCCCATGAGTGCTTCTGGAACCCCATAGATGCTTCTAGAACCCCATAGATGCTTCTAGAACCCCATAGAAACATCTAGAGCTCCATAAATGGTTCTAGAACCTCATAGATGCCTGAAGAACCCCATGGAAACCTCCAGAACCCCATAGAAACCCCATAGAAACCTCATAGATGCTTCTAGAACCCCATAGATGCTTCTAGAACCCCATAGAAACCCCATAGGAACCTCATAGATGCTTCTAGAACCCCAAAGAAACCTCTAGAACCTCACAAATTATTTTAGAACCCCAAAGATGCTTCTAGAACTCAATAAAAATCTCTACAACCTCATAAATGCTTTTAGAACTCCATAGAAACCTCCAGAACCCCATAGATGCTTCTAGAAACCCACAAAAACATCCAGAAACCCCATAAATGCTTTTAGAACCCTTCTAGAAACATCTAGAACCCTGTAGACACATCCAGAACCCCACAGAAACCTCCAGAAACCCCAAAGAAACCTCCAGAACCCCACAGAAACCTCCAGAACCCCACAGAAACCTCCAGAAACCCCACAGAAACCTCCAGAACCCCATAGAATCCTCCAGAAACCTCATAGAAACCTCCAGAACCCCATAGAAACCTCCAGAAACCCCATAGAAACCTCCAGAACCCCATAGAAACCTCCAGAACCCCATAGAAACCTCCAGAAACCTCATAGAAACCTCCAGAACCCCACAGAAACCTCCAGAAACCCCATAGAAACCTCCAGAACCCCACAGAAACCTCCAGAACCCCACAGAAACCTCCAGAACCCCATAGAAACCTCCAGAACCCCATAGAAACCTCCAGAAACCCCACAGAAACCTCCAGAACCCCACAGAAACCTCCAGAACCCCGTGGACACATCCAGAAGCCCAGGAACACCAGGGGTTCCTACTCCAGCTCTGAGGTGGAGATCCAGTTCCACCGCGTCACCGTGGGCAAGGGCCACGGCAGCGCCAGCGTCAGCGCCGGGCCCGTCAAGGTGACGGCCACCATGTCCAGGGCCACCGACTCCGTGCTCAGGGTGGTGCTGGAGGGACAGGACGGGTGGCTGGAGAGGTCGGGCTCGGGGAGGCACTACCAGGAGAAGTGAGGAGCCGAGGCCTCGGGCAGCTGGAGGTGTCTCCAGAAGCTTCTGGATGCAGCTGGAACCCCATAGATGCTGTTAGAACCCCATAGATGCTTCTAGAACCCCACAGATGCCTCTAGAACCCCATAGATGCTGTTAGAAACCCATAGATGCTGTTAGAACCCCATAGAAACCTCTAGAACTCCATAAATGCTTCTAGAACCTCATAGATGCCTGTAGAACCCCATAGAAACATCCAGAAACCCCATAAATGCTTTTAGAACCCCATAGAAACATCTAGAACCCTGTAGACACATCCAGAACCCCACAGAAACCTCCAGAAACCCCACAGAAACCTCCAGAACCCCACAGAAACCTCCAGAAACCCCACAGAAACCTCCAGAACCCCACAGAAACCTCCAGAACCCCATAGAATCCTCCAGAACCCAACAGAAACCTCCAGAACCCCACAGAAACCTCCAGAAACTCCACAGAAACTTCCAGAACCCCATAGAATCCTCCAGAAACCTCATAGAAACTTCCAGAAACCCCACAGAAACCTCCAGAAGCCCATAGAAACCTCCAGAACCCATAGAAACCCCATAGGAACTTCATAGATGCTTCTAGAACCCCATAGAAACCCCATAGAAACCCCATAGATGCTTCTAGAACCCCAAAGAAACCTCTAGAACCTCACAAATTATTTTAGAACCCCAAAGATGCTTCTAGAACTCAATAAAAATCTCTACAACCTCATAAATGCTTTTAGAACTCCATAGAAACCTCCAGAAGCCCACAGAACCCCCACAGATGCTTCTAGAACCCCATAGGACCCTCATAGGTGCTTCTAGAACCCCATAGACACACCAAGAACCCCATGGAATCTTCTAGAACCCCATAGAAGCCTCCAGAAACCCCATAAATGGTTTTAGAACCCCACAGAAACCTCCAGAACCCCACAGAAACCTCCAGAACCCCATAGAATCCTCCAGAACCCCATAGAAACCTCCAGAACCCCGTGGACACATCCAGAAGCCCAGGAACACCAGGGGTTCCTACTCCAGCTGCGAGGTGGAGATCCAGTTCCACTGCGTCACCGTGGGCAAGGGCCACGGCAGCGCCAGCGTCAGCGCCGGGCCCGTCAAGGTGACGGCCACCATGTCCAGGGCCACCGACTCCGTGCTCAGGGTGGTGCTGGAGGGACAGGACGGGTGGCTGGAGAGGTCGGGCTCGGGGAGGCACTACCAGGAGAAGTGAGGAGCCGAGGCCTCGGGCAGCTGGAGGTGTCTCCAGAAGCTTCTGGATGCAGCTGGAACCCCATGAGTGCTTCTGGAACCCCATAGATGCTTCTAGAACCCCATAGATGTCTCTAGAACCCCATAGATGCTTCTAGAACCCCATGGAAACCTCCAGAACCCCATAGAAACTCCATAAATGCTTCTAGAACCTCATAGATGCCTGTAGAACCCCATAGAAACATCCAGAAACCCCATAAATGCTTTTAGAACCCTCCTAGAAACATCTAGAACCCCGTAGACACATCCAGAACCCCACAGAAACCTCCAGAAACCCCATAGAAACCTCCAGAACCCCATAGAAACCTCCAGAACCCCACAGAAACCTCCAGAACCCCGTAGACACATCCAGAAGCCCAGGAACACCAGGGGGTCCTACTCCAGCTCCCAGGTGGAGATCCAGTTCCACCGCGTCACCGTGGGCAAGGGCCACGGCAGCGCCAGCGTCAGCGCCGGGCCCGTCAAGGTGACGGCCACCATGTCCAGGGCCACCGACTCCGTGCTCAGGGTGGTGCTGGAGGGACAGGACGGGTGGCTGGAGAGGTCGGGCTCGGGGAGGCACTACCAGGAGAAGTGAGGAGCCGAGGCCTCGGGCAGCTGGAGGTGTCTCCAGAAGCTTCTGGATGCAGCTGGAACCCCATGAGTGCTTCTGGAACCCCATAGATGCTTCTAGAACCCCATAGATGTCTCTAGAACCCCATAGATGCTTCTAGAACCCCATAGATGCTGTTAGAACCCCATAAAAACCCCATAGGAACCTCATAAATGCTTTGAGAAGCCCATAGATGCTTCTGGAACCCCGTAGATGCTTCTAGAACCCCATAGATGCTGTTAGAACCCCACAGATGCTGTTAGAAACCCATAGATGCTTCTAGAACCCCATAGATGCTGTTAGAAACCCATAGATGCTTCTAGAACCCCATAGATTCTTCTAGAACCCCACAGAAACATCTAGAACTCCGTAAATGCTTCTAGAACCTCATAGATGCTTCTAGAATCCCATAGAAATATCTGGAACCCCATAGAATCTTCTAGAACCCCATAGAAACCTCCAGAACCCCATAAATGCTTTTAGAACCCCATAGATGCTTCTAGAACCCCATAGAAGCTTCTAGAATTCCATAGATGTCTCTAGAAGCCCATAGAAACCCCATAGAAACCCCACAGATGCTTCTAGAATCTCATAGAAACATCTAGAACTCCATAAATAGTTCTAGAACCTCATAGATGCCTGAAGAACCCCATGGAAACCTCCAGAACCCCATAGAAACCCCATAGGAACCTCATAGATGCTTCTAGAACCCCAAAGAAACCTCTAAAACCTCACAAATTATTTTAGAACCCCAAAGATGCTTCTAGAACTCAATAAAAATCTCTACAACCTCATAAATGCTTTTAGAACCCCATAGAAACCTCCAGAACCCCATAGATGCTTCTAGAACCCCACAAAAACATCCAGAAACCCCATAAATGCTTTTAGAACCCTTCTAGAAACATCTAGAACCCTGTAGACACATCCAGAACCCCCACAGAAACCTCCAGAAACCCCACAGAAACCTCCAGAACCCCATAGAAACCTCCAGAACCCCATAGAATCCTCCAGAAACCCCACAGAAACCTCCAGAACCCCACAGAAACCTCCAGAACCCCGTGGACACATCCAGAAGCCCAGGAACACCAGGGGTTCCTACTCCAGCTCCGAGGTGGAGATCCAGTTCCACCGCGTCACCGTGGGCAAGGGCCACGGCAGCGCCAGCGTCAGCGCCGGGCCCGTCAAGGTGACGGCCACCATGTCCAGGGCCACCGACTCCGTGCTCAGGGTGGTGCTGGAGGGACAGGACGGGTGGCTGGAGAGGTCGGGCTCGGGGAGGCACTACCAGGAGAAGTGAGGAGCCGAGGCCTCGGGCAGCTGGAGGTGTCTCCAGAAGCTTCTGGATGCAGCTGGAACCCCATGAGTGCTTCTGGAACCCCATAGATGCTTCTAGAACCCCATAGATGCTGTTAGAAACCCAGAGATGCTTCTAGAACCCCATAGATGCTTCTAGAACCCCATAGAAGCTTCTAGAATTCCACAGATGTCTCTAGAACCCCATAGAAACCCCACAGATGCTTCTAGAATCTCATAGAAACATCTAGAACTCCATAAATAGTTCTAGAACCTCATAGATGCCTGAAGAACCCCATGGAAACCTCCAGAACCCCATTGAAACCCCATAGAAACCTCATAGATGCTTCTAGAACCTCATAGAAACCCCATAGGAACCCCATAGATGCTTCTAGAACCCCATAGAAACCTCTAGAACCTCACAAATTATTTTAGGACCCCAAAGATGCTTCTAGAACTCAATAAAAATCTCTACAACCTCATAAATGCTTTTAGAACTCCATAGAAACCTCCAGAACCTCATAGATGCTTCTAGAATCCCATAGAAACATCCAGAATCCCCATAAATGCTTTTAGAACCCTCCTAGAAACATCTAGAACCCCGTAGACACATCCAGAAACCCCACAGAAACCTCCAGAACCCCATAGAAACCTCCAGAACCCCATAGAATCCTCCAGAACCCCACAGAAACCTCCAGTACCCCATAGAAACCTCCAGAAACCCATAGAATCCTCCAGAAACCCCACAGAAACCTCCAGAACCCCACAGAAACCTCCAGAAACCCACAGAAACCTCCAGAAACCCCACAGAAACCTCCAGAACCCCATAGAAACCTCCAGAACCCCATAGAAACCTCCAGAACCCCACAGAAACCTCCAGAACCCCGTGGACACATCCAGAAGCCCAGGAACACCAGGGGGTCCTACTCCAGCTCCCAGGTGGAGATCCAGTTCCACCGCGTCACCGTGGGCAAGGGCCACGGCAGCGCCAGCGTCAGCGCCGGGCCCGTCAAGGTGACGGCCACCATGTCCAGGGCCACCGACTCCGTGCTCAGGGTGGTGCTGGAGGGACAGGACGGGTGGCTGGAGAGGTCGGGCTCGGGGAGGCACTACCAGGAGAAGTGAGGAGCCGAGGCCTCGGGCAGCTGGAGGTGTCTCCAGAAGCTTCTGGATGCAGCTGGAACCCCATGAGTGCTTCTGGAACCCCATAGATGCTTCTAGAACCCCATAGATGCTTCTAGAACCCCACAGAACCCCCATAGGAACCTCATAGATGCTTCTAGAACCCCATAGATGCTTCTAGAACCCCACAGATGCTTTTAGAATTCCATAGATGTCTCTAGAAGCCCATAGAAACCCCACAGATGCTTCTAGAACCCCACAGAAACATCTAGAACTCCATAAATGCTTCTAGAACCTCATAGATGCTTCTAGAATCCCATAGAAATATCTAGAAGCCCATAGAATCTTCTAGAACCCCATAGAAACATCCAGAAACCCCACAAATGCTTTTAGAACCCCATAGATGCTTCTAGAACCCCATAGAAGCTTCTAGAATTCCATGGATGTCTCTAGAAGCCCATAGAAACCCCACAGATGCTTCTAGAACCCCATAGAAACATCTAGAACTCCATAAATGCTTCTAGAACCTCATAGATGCCTGAAGAACCCCATGGAAACCTCCAGAACCCCATAGAAACCTCATAGGAACCTCATAGATGCTTCTAGAACCCCATAGAAACCTCCAGAACCCCATAGAACCCCATAGAAACCTCTAGAACCCCATGGAAACCTCATAGGAACCTCATAAATGCTTCTAGAACCCCATAGATGCTTCTGGAACCCCATAGAAACCTCCAGAACCCCACAGAACCCCCATAGATGCTTCTAGAACCCCATAGAAACCCCATAGGAACATCATAAATGCTTCTAGAACCCCAGAGATGCTTCTAGAAGCCCATAGATGTCTCTAGAAACCCATAGATGCCTGAAGAACCCCATGGAAACCTCCAGAACCCCATTGAAACCCCATAGGAACTTCGTAGATGCTTCTAGAACCCCATAGAAACCCCATAGGAACCCCATAGATGCTTCTAGAACCCCAAAGAAACCTCTAGAAACTCACAAATTATTTTAGAACCCCAAAGATGCTTCTAGAACTCAATAAAAATCTCTACAACCTCATAAATGCTTTTAGAACTCCATAGAAACCTCCAGAACCCCATAGATGCTTCTAGAATCCCATAGAAACATCCAGAAACGCCATAAATACTTTTGGAACCCTCCTAGAAACATCCAGAACCCCACAGAAACCTCCAGAACCCCATAAATGCTTTTAGAGCCCCATAGATGCTTCTAGAACCCCATAGAAACCCCATAGAAACCTCATAGATGCTTCTAGAACCCCAGAGATGCTTCTAGAACCCCACAGAAACCCCATAGGAACCTCATAGATGCTTCTAGAACCCCATGGAAACCTCCAGAACCCCACAGAAACCTCTAGAACCCCATAGAAACCTCATAGGAACCTCATAAATGCTTCCAGAACCCCATAGATGCTTCTAGAACCCCATAGAAACCCCATAGGAACCTCATAGATGCTTCTAGAACCCCATAGAAACATCTAGAACTCCATAGATGCTTCTAGAACCCCATAGATGTCTCTAGAAACCCATAGATGCTTGAAGAATCCCATGGAAACCTCCAGAACCCCATTGAAACCCCATAGGAACTTCGTAGATGCTTCTAGAACCCCATGGAAACCTCCAGAACCCCATAGAAACCTCTAGAACCCCATAGAAACCTCATAGGAACCTCATAAAAGCTTCTAGAACCCCATAGATGCTTCTAGAACCTCATAGAAACCCCATAGGAACCTCATAGATGCTTCTAGAACCCCATAGATGTCTCTAGAACCTCATAGATGCCTGAAGAACCCCATGGAAGCCTCCAGAACCCCATAGAAACCCCAGAGGAACCTCATAGATGCTTCTAGAACCTCACAGAAACCCCACAGGAATCTCATAAAGGCTTCTAGAACCCCATGGAAACCTCCAGAACCCCATAGAAACCTCTAGAACTCCATAAGTGCTTCTAGAACCTCATAGATGCTTGTAGAACCCCATAGAAACATCCAGAAACCCCATAGATGCTTCTAGAACCCCATAGAAACCCCATAGGAACCTCATAGATGCTTCTAGAACCTCATAGAAACCCCATAGGAATCTCATAGATGCTTCTAGAACCCCATAGAAACATCTAGAACTCCATAGATGCTTCTAGAACCCCATAGATGTCTCTAGAACCCCATGGAAACCTCCAGAACCCCATAGAAACCCCAGAGGAACCTCATAGATGCTTCTAGAACCTCATAGATGCCTATAGAATCCCATAGAATCCTCTAGAACCCCATAGATGCCTGAAGAACCCCATGGAAACCTCCAGAACCCCATAGAAACCTCTAGAACTCCATAAATGCTTCTAGAACCTCGTAGATGCTTGTAGAACCCCATAGAAACATCCAGAAACCCCATAGATGCTTCTAGAACCCCAGAGAAACCCCATAGGAACCTCATAGATGCTTCTAGAACCCCATAGATGCTTCTAGAATCCCATAGAAACATCCAGAATCCCCATAAATGCTTTTAGAACCCTCCTAGAAACATCCAGAACCCCACAGAAACCTCCAGAACCCCATAGAAACCTCCAGAACCCCATAAATGCTTTTAGAACCCCATAGATGCTTCTAGAACCCCATAGAAACCTCCAGAACCCCATAGAACCCCCATAGATGCTTCTAGAACCCCATAGAAACATCATAAATGCTTCTAGAACCCCATGGAAACCTCCAGAACCCCAAAGAAACCTCTAGAACTCCATAGATGCTTCTAGAACCCCATAGAAACCCCATAGGAACCCCATAGATGCTTCTAGAACCCCATAGATGTCTCTAGAAACCCACAGATGCCTGAAGAACCCCATGGAAACCTCCAGAACCCCATAGAAACCCCATAGGAACTTTGTAGATGCTTCTAGAACCTCATAGAAACCCCACAGGAATCTCATAAAGGCTTCTAGAACCCCATGGAAACCTCCAGAACCCCATAGAAACCTCTAGAACTCCATAAATGCTTCTAGAACCTCATAGATGCCTGAAGAACCCCATAGAAACATCCAGGAACCCCATAGATGCTTCTAGAACCCCATAGAAACCCCATAGAAACCTCATAGATGCTTCTAGAACCCCATAGAAACCCCATAGGAACCTCATAGATGCTTCTAGAACCCCATAGAAACCTCCAGAACCCCCATAGATGCTTCTAGAACCCCATTGAAACCCCATAAGGATCTCATAGATGCTTCTAGAACGCCATAGATGTCTCTAGAAACCCACAGATGCCTGAAGAACCCCATGGAAACCTCCAGAACCCCATAGAAACCCCATAGGAACCTCATAGATGCTTCTAGAACCTCATAGAAACCCCATAGGAACCCCATAGATGCTTCTAGAACCCCATGGAAACCTCCAGAACCCCATAGAAACCTCTAGAACCCCATAGAAACCCCATAGGAACCTCATAGATGCTTCTAGAACCTCATAGATGCTTCTAGAACCCCATAGAAACCTCCAGAACCTTATAGAAACCCCATAGGAACCTCATAGATGCTTCTAGAAGCCCATAAGTTCCTGTAGAATCCCATAGAAACATCTAGAACTCCACAGAAGAACCCCATAACACAGTCAGAACCCCAAAGATGCTTCTGGAACCCCATAGAAACCGCATAGGAACCTCATAAAGGCTTCTAGAACCCCATGGAAACCTCCAGAACCCCAAAGAAACCTCTAGAACTCCATAAATGCTTCTAGAACCTCATAGATGCTTGTAGAACCCCATAGAAACATCCAGAAACCCCATAGATGCTTCTAGAACCCCATAGAAACCCCATAGAAACCTCATAGATGCTTCTAGAACCTCATAGATGTCTCTAGAACCCCATAGAAACATCTAGAACTCCACAGAAGAACCCCATAACACAGTCAGAAACCCACAGATGCTTCTGGAACCCCATAGAACCTCCTGGAACCATCTAGAACCATCTGGAACCCATAGAACGATCTAGAACCATCTAGAACCTTCTAGAACCATCTAGAACCGTCTAGAACAGTCTAGAACCTTCTAGAACCTTCTAGAACAGTCTAGAACCTTCTAGAACAGTCTAGAACCTTCTAGAACCTCTAGAACAGTCTAGAACCTCTAGAACAGTCTAGAACCTTCTAGAACCTCTAGAACCTTCTAGAACCTCTAGAACAGTCTAGAACCTCTAGAACAGTCTAGAACCTTCTAGAACCTCTAGAACCTCTAGAACAGTCTAGAACCTTCTAGAACCTCTAGAACAGTCTAGAACCTCTAGAACAGTCTAGAACAGTCTAGAACCTCTAGAACCTTCTAGAACAGTCTAGAACCTCTAGAACAGTCTAGAACCTCTAGAACCTTCTAGAACCTTCTAGAACCTCTAGAACAGTCTAGAACCTCTAGAACCTTCTAGAACCTCTAGAACCTCTAGAACAGTCTAGAACCTCTAGAACAGTCTAGAACCTCTAGAACAGTCTAGAACAGTCTAGAACCTCTAGAACCTTCTAGAACCTCTAGAACAGTCTAGAACCTCTAGAACAGTCTAGAACAGTCTAGAACCTCTAGAACCTTCTAGAACAGTCTAGAACAGTCTAGAACCTCTAGAACAGTCTAGAACAGTCTAGAACCTTCTAGAACCTCTAGAACAGTCTAGAAACTCTAGAACAGTCTAGAACCTCTAGAACAGTCTAGAACAGTCTAGAACCTCTAGAACAGTCTAGAACAGTCTAGAACAGTCTAGAACAGTCTAGAACCTCTAGAACAGTCTAGAACAGTCTAGAACAGTCTAGAACCTTCTAGAACAGTCTAGAACCTTCTAGAACCTCTAGAACAGTCTAGAACAGTCTAGAACCTCTAGAACAGTCTAGAACCTCTAGAACAGTCTAGAACAGTCTAGAACAGTCTAGAACCTCTAGAACAGTCTAGAACCTCTAGAACCTCTAGAACAGTCTAGAACCTTCTAGAACAGTCTAGAACCTCTAGAACAGTCTAGAACCTCTAGAACCTCTAGAACAGTCTAGAACAGTCTAGAACCTCTAGAACCTCTAGAACAGTCTAGAACCTTCTAGAACCTCTAGAACAGCCTAGAACCTTCTAGAACCTCTAGAACGATCTAGACCCTTCTAGAACCTCTAGAACCTTCTAGAACAGTCTAGAACTGTCTAGGTCAGTCTGGAACCCCATGAGAACCTCTAGAAACCCCATAGAAACATCTAGAACCTCCATAGAAACTTCTGGAATCTCCATGGAAACTTCTAGAACCCTATAGGAACCTTTAGAACCTCCATAGAAACTTCTGGAACCCTCATGGAAACTTCTAGAAACCCCATAAGAACCTCCAGAAACCCCACAGAAACATCTAGAACCTCCATAGAAACTTCTGGAATCTCCATAGAAACCTCTAGAACCCCATGGAAACTTCTAGCATTCCCATAGAAACCTCTAGAAATCCATAGAAACTTCTAGAACCCCCATGGAAACCTCTAGAAACCCATAGAAACTTCTAGAACCCCCACGGAAACGTCTAGAAACCCCATAGAAACCTCTACAAACCCCATGGAAACTTCTAGAACCCCCATACAAACATCTGGAACCTCCATAGAAACCTCTAGAAACCCCATGGAAACATCTAGAAATCCCATAGAAACATCTGGAACCTCCATAGGAACATCTAAAAACCCCATAGAAACTTCTAGAACTCCATAGAAACTTCTAGAACCCCATGGAAAGCTCTCGAAACCCCATGGAAACTTGTAGAACCTCCATAGAAACCTCTAGAAACCCCATGGAAACCTCTAAAAACCCATAGAAACTTCTAGAACTTCCATAGAAACCTCTAGAACCTCCATAGAAACTTCTAGAACTCCATAGGAACATCTGGAACCTCCATAGGAACATCTGGAACCTCCATAGAAACATCTGGAACCTCCATAGAAACCTCTGGAACCTCCATAGAAACTTCTAGAACTCCATAGAAACCTTCGGAACCTCCATAGAAACTTCTAGAACCTCCATAGAAACCTTTGGAACCTTCTGGAAACCTTCGGAACCTCCATGGAAACCTTCAGAACCTCCATGGAAACCTTCGGAACCTTCTGGAAACCTTCGGAATGTTCTGGAAACCTTCGGAATGTTCTGGACCAGCCTCCCCCAATCTCTGGTTTTGGGACTTCTTTTATTGGTTAATAAAAATGGGAATTTTTATTTGTGGAAAATGGGAAAAAAATGGGATTTTGGATCTATGGAAAAATTGGGAAAAATGGGATTTTGATCCATGGAAAATGGGGAAAATGGGATTTTTTATCCATGGAAAATCGGGAAAAATGGGATTTTGGATCCATGGAAAAACAGGGAAAATGGGATTTTGGATCTGTGGAAAAATGGGAAAAATGGGATTTTTGTTAATGGAAAATGGGGAAAAATCTGGGGTTTTATCCATGGAAAAACGGGGAAAATGGGATTTTGGATCTGTGGAAAATGGAGGAAAATGGGATTTTGATCCATGGAAAATTGGGATTTTGGATCCATGGAAAAATGGGAAAAATGGGATTTTTGGTCCATGGAAAATTGGGAAAATGGGATTTTTTATCCATGGAAAATCGGGAAAAATGGGATTTTTTTATCCATGGAAAAATTGGGAAAAATGGGATTTTGGATCTGTGGAAAAATGGGAAAAATGGGATTTTGGATCTGTGGAAAAATGGGAAAAATGGGATTTTTTATCCATGGAAAATCGGGAAAAATGGGATTTTGGATCCATGGAAAAATTGGGAAAAAATCTGGGTTTTGATCCATGGAAAATTGGGGGAAAATTGGGAAAAATGGGATTTTTGATCCATGGAAAATGGGAATTTTGGTTCTCGGAAAATCATGGAAAAATGGGATTTTTGGTCCATGAAAAATGGGATTTTTGATCCACAGAAAATCAGGGAAAATGGGATTTTTGGTCCATGGAAAAATGGGAAAAATGGGATTTTGGATCCGTGGAAAAATTGGGAAAAATGGGATTTTGATCCGTGGAAAATTGGGAAAAAAGGGGGGTTTTGATCCATGGAAAATCAGGGAAATGGGATTTCTGATCCACAGAAAATTTGGGAAAAATGGGATTTTGGATCTATGGAAAATGGGATTTTTGATCCATGGAAAATCGGGGAAAAATGGGATTTTGATCTGCGGAAAATTGGGAAAAATCGGATTTTTGGTCCATGGAAAATCAGGAAAAACGGGATTTTTGGTCCGTGGAAAAATTTGGATAAAAAGGGGGTTTGGATCCATGGAAAATTGGGAAAAATGGGATTTTTGATCCATGGAAAAATGGGAAAAATGGGGTTTTGACCTATGGAAAAACAGGGAAAATGGGATTTTGATCTGTGGAAAACTGGGGAAAATCTGGTTTTTAATCCATGGAAAATTGGGAAAAATGGGATTTTGGATCTGTGGAAAAATGGGAAAAAATGGGAATTTTGATCCATGGAAAATCGGGATTTGATTGAAGGGGGGGGAGGGATGGACCCCGGATCCGGGAAAAATAAAAACTCTGGGATTTGGGGAGGGAATTTTTGGGATCTGGGGGGGTTCTCACCTGAGCTGGGAATTTTTGGGATTCACCAAATCCTGAAAGGTTTTGGGTTCGTTCCCGGCGGATTCCGACCAAAAATTCCCGGAGCGCGGATCCCGCTTGGCCTGCAAATCTCCTCATCCCAAATTTCCCCCCTCATCCCAAATTTCCCCCCTCATCCCAAATTCTTCCTTATCCCAAATCTCCCTCGATCCCAAATTTCCCCCCTTAATCCCGAATTTCTCTCCTTATCCCAAATTCCTCCTCAATCCCAAATTTCCTTCAATCCCAAATTCTTCCTTTGATCCCAAATTTCTTCTTATCCCAAATTTTCCCATCAATCCTGAATTCTTCCTTATCCCAAATTCTCCCTCATCCCAAATTTTCCCCCCTTATCCCAAATTTCCTTCAATCCCAAATTCCTCCCATCCCAAATTTCCCCCTTGATCCCGAATTTCTGCATCCCAAATTTCTTCTTATCCCAAATTTCCCCCCTTGATCCCAAATTTCCCTCCTTATCCCAAATTTCTTATCCCAAGTTCTTTCTTATCCCAAATTTCCCTTGATCCCGAATTTCCCTCCTCAATCCCAAATTTTCCCTCTTTATCCCAAATTTCTTCTTATCCCAAATTTTCCCATCAATCCTGAATTCTTCCTTATCCCAAATTCCTCCTCATCCCAAATTTCCCCCTTGATCCCAAATTTCCTTCAATCCCAAATTTCCCTCCTCATCCCGAATTCCCCCTTATCCCAAATTCCTCCTCATCCCAAATTTCCCTCCTTATCCCAAATTTCTTATCCCAAGTTCTTTCTTATCCCAAATTTCCCTTGATCCCGAATTTCCCTCCTCAATCCCAAATTCTCCTCAATCCCAAATTTCTTCTTATCCCAAATTTCTCTCCTTATCTCAAATTCCTCCTCATCCCAAATTTCTTATTCCCAAATTCTCCTCAATCCCAAATTTCCCCCATCCCAAATTTCCCCCCTCAATCCCAAATTTCCCTCCTCATCCCCAATTCCCCCTTATCCCAAATTCCTCCTCATCCCAAATTTCTTCTTATCCCAAATTTCCCTCGATCCCGAATTTCCCCATCCCAAATTTCTTATCCTAAATTTCTCCTCATCCCAAATTTCCCCATCCAAAATTCTTCCTTATCCCAAATTTCTTCCTCGATCCTGAATTTCCCCCCTTGATCCCAAATTCTCCTCAATCCCAAATTTCTCCTCATCCCAAATTTCCCCCTTGATCCCAAATTTCTCTCCTTACCTCAAATTCCTCCTCATCCCAAATTTTTCCTCCTTATCCCAAATTTTCCCCATCCCAAATTTCCCTTGATCCTGAATTTCCCTCCTCGATCCCAAATTCTCCTCAATCCCAAATTTTTCCTCATCCCAAATTTCTTCTTATCCCAAATTCTTCCTTATCCCAAATTTCCCTTGATCCCGAATTTCCCTCCTCAATCCGAAATTCTCCTCAATCCCAAATTTCTTCTTATCCCAAATTTTCCCCCTTGATCCCAAATTTCTCTCCTTATCTCAAATTCCTCCTCATCCCAAATTTCTTATTCCCAAATTCTCCTCAATCCCAAATTTCCCCCATCCCAAATTTCCCCCCTCAATCCCAAATTTTCCCATCAATCCCAAATTTCCCTCAATCCCAAATTTCCCCCCTCGATCCCAAATTTCCCTCCTTGATCCCAAGTTTTCCTCCTCATCTCAAATTCCCTCTTATCCCGAATTTCTTATCCCAAATTTCCCCCCTCAATCCCAAATTTTCTCCTCGATCCCAAATTCCCCCCTTATCCCACATTTCCCCATCCCAAATTTCTTCTTATCCCAAATTTCCCTCGATCCCGAATTTCCCCATCCCAAATTTCTTATCCTCAATTTCTCCTCATCCCAAATTTCCCCCCTCAATCCCAAATTTTCCCCCTTTATCCCAAATTTCCTTCAATCCCAAATTTCCCCATCCCAAATTCCTCATCCCAAATTTCCCTTGATCCCAAATTTCCCCCCCAATCCCAAATTTCCCCCCTCGATCCCAAATTTTCTCCTTGATCCCAAATTCCCCCCAAAATTCCCATTTTTTTTTCCGCGTGGATCGAGTGCAAAAATTCCCGATTTATTCAGCCAAGCCAAAAAAATACAACAGCAAAAAAAAGGGAACTTTTTGGGAGGGAATTCCCAAATTTTGGGGGAATTTTGGGAGGAATTCCCAAATTTGGGGGATTTTTGGGAGGAATTCCCAAATTTGGGGGAATTTTGGGAGGAATTCCCAAATTTTGGGGGAATTTTGGGAGGGAATTCCCAAATTTTGGGGGAATTTTGGGAGGAATTCCCAAATTTTGGGGGAATTTTGGGAGGAATTCCCAAATTTTGGGGGAATTTTTGGAGGAATTCCCAAATTTTGGGCGGGAATTCCCAAATTTTGGGAGAATTTTGGGAGGAATTCACAAATTTTGGGGGGGAATTTTTTGGGAGGGAATTCCCAAATTTTGGGAGGGGGGGAATTTTGGGAGGGAATTCCCAAATTTTGGGGGAATTTTGGGAGGAATTCCCAAATTTTGGGAGGGAATTCCCAAATTTTGGGGGAATTTTGGGAGGAATTCCCAAATTTTGGGGGGGAATTTTGGGAGGAATTCCCAAATTTTGGGGGAATTTTGGGAGGAATTCCCAAATTTGGGGGAATTTTGGGAGGGAATTCCCAAATTTTGGGGACCCTCTCCCAAATAATTGATCCAAATTTGGGGGATCCAGGGGAGAATTTTGGGAATTTTTTTGGAATTTTTTTGGAAATTTGTTGGGTTTTTTTAGGGAATTTTTTGGGATTTTTTGGGAGATTTTTTGGATTTTTTGGGGAAATTTTTGGAATTTTTTTTGTTTTGTTTTGTTTTTTTGGGGGATTTTTTATTTTTATTTTTTGGGATTTTTTTGGAAATTTTTGGGGAAGTTTTTGGGATTTTTTTTTAAATTTTTTGGGTTTTTTTATTTTTATTTTTTTAGATTTTTTGGGGAATTTTTTTGGGAAGTTTTTGGGAATTTTTGGGGATTTTTTTGGGATTTTTTTGGGGAATTTTTGGGGATTTTTTTTGGGAATTTTTAGGGATTTTCTGGGGGGTTTTTGGGGATTTTTTATGGGATTTTTTGGGGATTTTTTGGGGAACTTTTTGTGATTTTTTAAAAAAATTTTTTGGGATTTTTTTTAGATTTTGATTTTTTTGGGATTTTTTTGGATTTTCTGGGATGTTCCGTGATTTTTGGGAATTTTTGGGATTTTTCTGGAATTTTTTGGGTTTTTTGTGAATTTTTTGTGAATTTTTTTTTTTAAATTTTTTTGATTTTTTTTTATTTTTTTGGGATTTTTTGGGGTGTTTTTGGGTGTTTTTGGGGTTCCTGGGGTTGTTTTTGGGGTATTTTTGGGTGTTTTTGGGGTTTCTGGGGGTGTTTTTGGGGTTTCTGGGTGTATTTTTGGGGTATTTTTGGGTGTTTTTGGGGTATTTTTGGGTGTTTTTGGGGTTTCTGGGTGTATTTTTGGGGTTCCTGGGGTTGTTTTTGGGGTATTTTTGGGGTTCCTGGGGTTGTTTTTGGGGTTCTCCCCTAGATGAGGTCCATCAGGATGTTCTCCTCCATCACCCTGAGGGTCTGGAGACCCAAAATTTGGGAATTCCTGGGGGATTTTGGGGGTATTTTGGTGTTTTTGGGGTATTTTTGGGTGTTTTTGGGGTTTCTGGGGGTATTTTTGGGGTTCCTGGGGTTGTTTTTGGGGTTCCTCCCCTAGATGAGGTCCATCAGGATGTTCTCCTCCATCACCCTGAGGGTCTGAAGACCCCAAATTTGGGGGTTCCTGGGGTTGTTTTTGGGGTATTTTGTGGATTTTTGGGTTGTTTTGGGGTGTTTTTGGGGTTTCTGGGGGTGTTTTTGGGGTTTCTGGGGGTATTTTGGGGTTTTTGGGGTTCCCAGACCCCATTTTTGGGGTTCCCCCCTAGATGAGGTCCATCAGGATGTCCTCCTCCATCACCCTGAGGGTCTGGAGACCCCAAATTTGGGAATTCCTGGGGGATTTTGGGTGTTTTTGGGGGTGTTTTGGGGTTCCTGGGGGTGTTTTTGGGGTATTTTGTGGATTTTTGGGTTGTTTTGGGGTGTTTTTGGGGTTTCTGGGGGTATTTTGGGGTTTTTGGGGTTCCCAGACCCCATTTTTGGGGTTCCTCCCCTAGATGAGGTCCATCAGGATGTTCTCATCCACCACCCTGAGGGTCTGGAGACCCCAAATTTGGGAATTCCTGGGGGATTTTTGGGGTATTTTGGGGTATTTTGTGGATTTTTGGGTTGTTTTGGGGTGTTTTTGGGGTTTCTGGGTGTATTTTTGGGGTATTTTTGGGTGTTTTTGGGGTTTCTGGGGGTGTTTTTGGGGTTTTTGGGGTGTTTTTGGGGTTCCTCCCCTAGATGAGGTCCATCAGGATGTCCTCCTCCATCACGCTGGGGGTCTGCACGGGCTGGAGCCCCCCCGGGGGGACGGGACCCCTGGGGCCGGGGGGCAGCAGCATCTGCCCTGGGGGGGGGGAAAAGGGGGGTCAGGGGGGGACCCCAAAACCCTGGGGGGGGTCCCAGGGGTGGTTTTGGGGTCCCAGGGGTGGTTTTGGGGGTCCCAGTGGGGGTTTTGGGGTCCCAGGGGCAGTTTTGGGGTCCCAGAGGAGTTTTGGGGGTCCCAGGAAGGGTTTGGGGCGTCCCAGGATTGGTTTTGGGGTCCCAGGGGCAGTTTTGGTGTCCCAGGGGGGGTTTTGGGGTCCCAGAGGGGGTTTGGGGGTCCCAGGGGGGGTTTTGGGGGTCCCAGGATTGGTTTTGGGGGTCCCAGGATTGGTTTTGGGGATCCCAGGGGGGGTTTTGGGGGTCCCAGGATTGGTTTTGGGGGTCTCAGGGGTGGTTTTGGGGTCCCAGGGGCAGTTTTGGTGTCCCAGGGGGGGTTTTGGGGTCCCAGAGGGGGTTTGGGGGTCCCAGGGGTGGTTTTGGGGTCCCAGGGGCAGTTTTGGGGTCCCAGGGGGTGCCAGGGGGGTTTTGGGGGGTCCCAAGAAAGGTTTTGGGATCCCAGAGGGGATTTTGGGGGGTCCCAGAGGGGGTTTGGGGGTCCCAGGGGGGTTTTGGGGGGTCCCAGAGGAGTTTTGGGGGTCCCAGGAAGGGTTTGGGGCATCCCAGGATTGGTTTTGGGGTCCCAGGGGGGGGTTTCGGGGCGTCCCAGGGAGGTTTTGGGGCGTCCCAGGGGGGTTTTGGGGGGTCTCAGGGAGGGTTTTGGGGGATTTTTTTGGGATTTTTTTTTTGGGAATTGGGGTCGGGGTCAGGGGGATTTTTTGGGAAGGAGGGGGAGCGGGATTTTTGGGAAGTGGGGATTTTTTGGGAAGGAGGGGAAGGGTCCATGGTGGGATTTTTTTGGGGTTTTTTTTTTAATTTTTTTGGGATTTTTTTGGGATTATTTTGGGGGTTTTTTGGGATTTATTTTTTTGGGAATTGGGGTCAGAATCAGGGAATTTTTTGGGAATGGGGGGGGATCAGGGGGATTTTTTGGGAAGGAGGGGAAGGGTCCATGGTGGTATTTTTTTTGGTTTTTTTTTAGATTTTTTGGGGTTTTTTTTGGGATTATTTTGGGGTTTTTTTGGGATTATTTTGGGGTTTTTTTGGGTTTTTTTGGGGATTTTTTTGGGTTTTTTTGGGATTTTTTTTGGTTTTTTTTGGGATTTTTTTGGGGATTATTTTGGGGTTTTTTTGGGATTTATTTTTTTGGGAATTGGGGATCAGGGAATTTTTTGGGAATTGGGGGAGGGGGGGTGGGGGTCTCACTCACCTGGAATTGGGGCTCGGGGTCCCCCCAACTGCCCCGGCCAGGGCTGGCCCGGTGGGGGAGGGTGGAGGAGGGGCAGCTGCCCCGCCCCTCCCCCCCCCAGCCCTTGGTGGGGAGGGGGCAGCAGAGGCTGAGCCTGGGGGGGTCCCGGGGGGGGCTGCAGGTGATGAAGAGGCTGAGCTGGGGGGGGGACCCCCCCTTGGGGCTGGGGGAGACACAAAAAAAAGGGGGGGGAGGGGTTAGAGAGAGAGAGGGGGGAGGGGCACCCCAAAAATGAGCCGGGGTTGCCCCTCCCCCCACTCAAAATTGGAATTTTTTACCCATTTTTAGAGACCCCCCCCCCTCCCCAGAATGAAAATTCCCAAATTCCCGTGGGAAAGGCCCCAAAATTCCCCAAATCCCGAATTTTTTTGGGTGAAAATCCCCATTTTTTTGTGTGAAAATCCCCATTTTTTAGGTGATTATCTTCATTTTTTGGGGTGAAAATCCCCATTTTTTGGGGGTGTTAATCCCCATTTTTTGGGATGTAATTCCCCATTTTCAGTGTGATTTTTTTGGGTGTAAATCCCCATTTTTTTGTGTGAAAAATCCCCTTTTTTGGGTGAAAATCCCCATTTTTTGGGTGATTTTTTTGGGGTGAAAATCCCCATTTTTTGGGTGATTTTTGGGGTAAAAATCCCCATCTTTCGGGGTGTTAATCCCCATTTTTTTGGGTGTTAATCCCCATTTTTTGGGTAAAAATCCCCATTTTTTGGGGTGATAATCCCCATTTTTTGGGTGTAAATCCCCACTTTTTGGGGTGAAAATCCCCATTTTTTGGGTAAAAATCCCCATTTTTTTGGGGTGTTAATCCCCATTTTTTGGGTGATTTTTTTGGGTGATAATCCCCATTTTTTGGGTGATTTTCTGGGGTGTTAATCCCCATTTTTTGGGGGTGTAAATCCCCATTTTTTGGGGTGATAATCCCCATTTTTTAGGGTGATAATCCCCATTTTTTGGGGGTGAGAATCCCCATTTTTTGGGGGTGAAAATCCCCATTTTTAGGGTATAAATCCCCATTTTTAGGGTGTAAATCCCCATTTTTGGGGTGTTAATCCCCATTTTTTGGTGTGAAAATCCCCATTTTTTGGGGGTGTAAATCCCCATTTTTTGGGTGATTTTTTGGGGTGTAAATCCCCATTTTTTGGGGTGATAATCCCCATTTTTTGGGGTGTTAATCCCCATTTTTTGGGGTGTTAATCCCCATTTTTTGGGGTGTAAATCCCCATTTTTTAGGGTGTAAATCCCCATTTTTTGGGGTGTTAATCCCCATTTTTTGGGGTGAAAATCCCCACTTTTTGGGTGATTTTTGGGGTGATAATCCCCATTTTTTGGGGTGATAATCCCCATTTTTTGGGGGTGTAAATCCCCATTTTTTGGGGTGATAATCCCCATTTTTTGGGGTGTTAATCCCCATTTTTTGGGTGATTTTTTGGGTGATAATCCCCATTTTTTGGGTGATTTTTGGGGTAAAAATCCCCATCTTTCGGGGTGTTAATCCCCATTTTTTGGGGTGTTAATCCCCATTTTCAGTGTGATTTTTTGGGTGATAATCCCCATTTTTTGGGTGATTTTTTGGGGTGTTAATCCCCATTTTTTGGGGTGATAATCCCCATTTTTTAGGCTGTAAATCCCGATTTTTTGGGGGTGTAAATCCCCATTTTTTGGGGTGAAAATCCCCATTTTTTGGGTGATTTTTTGGGGTGATAATCCCCATTTTTTGGGGTGATAATCCCCATTTTTTGGGGTGTAAATCCCCATTTTTTGGGTAAAAATCCCCATTTTTTGGGGTGATAATCCCCATTTTTTGTGTGAAAATCCCCATTTTTTGGGGTGTAAATCCCCATTTTTTTGGGTGATAATCCCCATTTTTAGGGTGATAATCCCCATTTTTTAGGGTGTAAATCCCCATTTTTTAGGCTGTAAATCCCCATTTTTTAGGGTGATAATCCCCATTTTTTAGGGTGAAAATCCCCATTTTTTAGGGTGTTAATCCCCATTTTTTTGGATGAAAATCCCCATTTTTTGGGGTGTTAATCCCCATTTTTTGGGGTGAAAATCCCCACTTTTTGGGGTGAAAATCCCCATTTCTTGGGTGATTTTTGGGGTGATAATCCCCATTTTTTGGGGTGTAAATCCCCATTTTCAGTGTGATTTTTTGGGTGATAATCCCCATTTTTCAGGTGATTTTTTGGGTGATAATCCCCATTTTTTGGGGGTGATAATCCCCATTTTTTAGGCTGTAAATCCCCATTTTTTTGTGTGTAAATCCCCATTTCTTGACCCGTTTTTATTTCGGGGAGGGCTCCATCACTCACCGGCTGCTGGCTGAGCAGGAGGCTCCGCAGTTGGGGGTTGGCTCCGGGGTTTTGGGGGCGCAGCAGGGACCCCCCCCCGGCCTGGCTGGGCTGGGGGGGTCCGGCCTGGGGGGCTGCCGGGTTTTGGGGGGCTGGGGGAGGCGCTGGGGCCGTGGGGGGAGCAGGGGGGGGCTGTGGTTGTTGCTGTTGTTGGGCTCGGAGCTGTAACTGGGGGAGGGAAAAAGAAATGGGAGTGTTGGGGAGGCACCAAAAATGCCAAAGGGAGATTTTAAACACTCTCAGAGACACCAAAAACAACTTTAGATACCCAAAACCATCTGGAGAGACCCCAAAACAACCTGAGAGACCCCAAAACCATCTTTAGAGACCCCAAAACCATCTTTAGAGACCCCAAACAACCTGGAGAGACCCCAAAACCAACTTTAGAGACCCCAAAACAACCTGGAGAGACCCCAAAACCAACTTTAGATACCCAAAACCATCTTGAGGAGAGACCCCAAAACCAACTTTAGATACCCAAAACAACCTGGAGAGACCCCAAAACCATCTTTAGAGACCCCAAAACCATCTTGAGAGACCCCAAACAACCTGGAGAGACCCCAAAACCAACTTTAGAGACCCCAAAACAACCTGGAGAGACCCCAAAACCAACTTTAGAGACCCCAAAACAACCCGGAGAGACCCCAAAACCATCTTTAGAGACCCCAAAACCATCTTTAGAGACCCCAAAACAACCTGGAGAGACCCCAAAACCAACTTTAGAGACCCCAAAACCAACTTTAGATACCCAAAACCATCTTGAGAGACCCCAAAACAACCTGGAGAGACCCCAAAACCAACTTTAGAGACCCCAAAACAACCCGGAGAGACCCCAAAACCATCTTTAGAGACCCCAAAACCATCTTTAGAGACCCCAAAACCATCTTGAGAGACCCCAAACCACCCTCAGAGACCCCAAAAACACCTTTAGAGACCCCAAACCACCCTCAGAGACCCCAAAATCATCTTTAGAGACCCCAAAATCATCTTTAGAGATCCCAAAACCAACTTTAGATACCCAAAACAACCTGGAGAGACCCCAAAACCATCTGGAGAGACCCCAAACCACCCTCAGAGACCCCAAAACAACCTGGAGAGACCCCAAAACCAACTTTAGAGACCCCAAAACCATCTGGAGAGACCCCAAACCACCCTCAGGAATCCCCAACCACCCTCAGGGACCCCAAAAACACCCTCAGGGACCCCAAACCACCCTTAGAAACCCCAAAATCATCTGGAGAGACCCCAAAACCACCCTCAGGGTCCCAAAATCATCTTTAGAGACCCCCAAATCCCCTCAAAAACCCAACCCAAGCCTCAAAACCCCCCAAAAACCCAACCCAAGCCTCAAATCCACTCAAAATCCCTCCAAAAACCCAACCCAAGCCTCAAATCCACTCAAAACCCCCCCCAAAACCCAACCCCTGAGCCTCAAATCCCCCCAAATCCCCCCAAAAACCCAAACCAAGCCTCAAATCCACTCAAAACCCCCCCAAAACCCAAACCAAGCCCCAAATGCCCCCAAAACCCCCCAAAAACCCAAACCAAGCCTCAAATCCCCCCAAATCCCCCCAAAAACCCAACCCAAGCCTCAAATCCCCCCAAAAACCCAACCCAAGCCTCAAATCCACTCAAAACCCCCCCAAAACCCAAACCAAGCCCCAAATCCCCCCAAATTCCGCCAAAAACCCAACCCAAGCCTCAAATCCCACCAAATCCCCCCCAAAACCCAACCCAAGCCTCAAATCCCCCCAAATCCCCCCAAAAATCCAAACCAAGCCTCAAATCCCCCCAAAACCCCCCCAAAACCCAAACCAAGCCTCAAATCCACTCAAAACCCCCCCAAAAACCCAACCCCTGAGCCTCAAATCCACTCAAAACCCCCCAAAAACCCAAACCAAGCCCCAAATCCCCCCAAATCCCCCCAAAAACCCAACCCAAGCCTCAAATCCACTCAAAACCCCCCCAAAAACCCAACCCAAGCCTCAAATCCCCCCAAATACCCAACCCAAGCCTCAAATCCCACCAAATCCCCCCAAAAACCCAAACCCTGAGCCTCAACTGCCCTCAAAACCCCCCCAAAACCCAAACCAAGCCTCAAATCCCCCCAAAACCCCCCCAAAACCCAAACCAAGCCTCAAATCCCCCAAATCCCCCCAAAAACCCAAACCAAGCCCCAAATCCCCCCAAAACCCCCCAAAAACCCAAACCAAGCCCCAAAACCCCCCAAAACCCCCCAAAAATCTCCCCCAGACCAGGCTCTGCTGCCGCTGCTGCTCCTCCATGATCCCGACCTGCGCCAGACCTGGGCTCACCTGGGACGGGGGAATGGGGGGTTCAGGGGGGCTCCAGGGATGAGAACCCCAAATCCCATAAAAAACACCTCAAATCCCACAAAATTACCCCAAATCCCACAAAAAATACCCCAAATCTCACAAAAATCACCTCAAATTCCACAAAAACCACCCCAAATCCCATAAAAAACACCCCAAATCTCACAAAAATCACCTCAAATTCCACAAAAACCACCCCAAATCCCACAAAAAACACCCCAAATCCCACAAAGAACACCCGAAATCCCACAGAAACCACTCCAAATCCCACAAAAAAACCCTCAAATCCCACAAAAAACACCCCAAATCCCACAAAATGATCCCAAATCCCATAAAAACGAGCCCAAATCCCACAAAACCCACCCAAAATCCCACAAAAAACACCCCAAATCCCACAAAAAACACCCCAAATCCCACAAAATGATCCCAAATCCCATAAAAACGAGCCCAAATCCCACAAAAAACACCCCAAATCCCACAAAAAACACCCCAAATCCCACAGAAAACACCTCAAATCCCACAAAAAACACCTCAAATCCCACAAAAAACACCTCAAATCCCACAAAAACCACCCCAAATCCCCCAAAAAACACCCCAAATCCCCCAAAAAACACCTCAAATCCCACAAAAACCACCCCAAATCCCACAAAAACCACCCCAAATCCCACAAAAACCATCCCAAATCCCACAAAAACCACCCCAAATCCCACAAAAAAACCCTCAAATCCCACAAAAAACACCCCAAATCTCACAAAATGATCCCAAATCCCATAAAAACCAGCCCAAATCCCACAAAAACCAGCCCAAATCCCACAAAAATCACCCCAAATCCCACAAAAACCACCCCAAATCCCACAGAAACCACCACAAATCCCACAAAAACCACGCCAAATCCCACAAAAACCACCCCAAATCCCACAAAGAACACCCGAAATCCCACAAAATGATCCCAAATCCCATAAAAACGAGCCCAAATCCCACAAAAATCACCCCAAATCCCACAGAAACCACCCCAAATCCCACAAAACTACCCCCAAATCTCACAAAAATCACCTCAAATTCCACAAAAACCACCCAAAATCCCACAAAAAACACCCCAAATCACACAAAAAACACCCCAAATCACACAAAAACCATCCCAAATCCCACAAAAACCACTCCAAATCCCACAAAGAACACCCGAAATCCCACAAAAAAACCCTCAAATCCCATAAAAAACACCCAAATCTCACAAAAACCACCCCAAATCCCACAAAAACCACCCCAAATCCCACAAAAACCACCCCAAATCCCCCAAAAAACACCCCAAATCCCACAAAAAACACCTCAAATCCCACAAAAAACACCTCAAATCCCACAAAAAACACCCCAAATCCCACAGAAAACACCCGAAATCCCATAAAAAACACCCGAAATCCCACAAAAAACACCCCAAATCCCACAAAAAACACCCAAAATCCCCCCTTACCTGCGGCTGAACCCCTGAGGTGACGGGGAGGGTCCCCGGCTGCTTGGGCAGGAATGGGGGAGCCCCAGGAACAGGGGCCGAGCCCCCCAGCTGTGGGGAAAGGAAAATTTGGGGTCTGGGGGCGCAGCAAAGACCCCAAAAAAGAGATTTGGGGACATCAAAGACACCCCAAAAAGAGTGGGGGGACAGGAAGGAGCCCTCAAGAAAGAGATGGTGGCGCTGAGGGTGGAGGGGTGGGAAACGTGAGGGGAGAAAAGGGCGGGAAAACGTGAAGGGAAAAGGGTGGAAATGTGAGGTGAAAAGAGCAGAAAATGTGAGAGGAAAAGAGTGGGAAATGTGAGAGGAAAAGAGTGAGAAATGTGAGGGGGAAAGAGTGGGAAATGAGAGGGAAAAAGGGTGCGAAATGTGAGGTGAAAAGAGTAGAAAATGTGAGAGGAAAAGAGTGGGAAACGTGAGGGGAGAAAAGGGCGGGAAACATGAAGGGAAAAGGGTGGAAATGTGAGGTGAAAAAAGTAGAAAATGGGAGGGGAAAAGAGCGGGAAACGTGAGGGGAGAAAAAGAGCGGGAAACGTGAGGGGAGAAAAGAGAGGGAAACGTGAGTGGAGAAAAGAGTGGGGAAAAAAAAAGAGAAAAAAAAAAGATAAAAAGAAAAAAATACAGATTTGGGACATAAAAGACACCGCAAAAAGAGTGGGGAGACAGGAACAACACCTCAAGAAAGAGATGGCGGCGCTTGTGGAGGAAGCAAAGAGCGACCCAGCACATAAAAGGATTGAGGGGTGGGAAATGTGAGGGGAGAAAAGGGCGGGAAACGTGAAGGGAAAAGGTGGAAATGTGAGGTGAAAAGAGTAGAAAATGTGAGAGGAAAAGAGTGGGAAATGTGAGGGGAGAAAAGGGTGGGAAACATGAAGGGAAAAGGGTGGAAATGTGAGGTGAAAAAAGTAGAAAATGTGAGAGGAAAAGAGTGGGAAATGTGAGAGGAAAAGAGTGAGAAATGTGAGGGGAAAA
Organism: Poecile atricapillus; assembly: GCF_030490865.1. NCBI lineage: Eukaryota > Metazoa > Chordata > Aves > Passeriformes > Paridae > Poecile > Poecile atricapillus. Next base: position 906,711 of record NC_081278.1, read on the forward strand.
GGGTGGGAAATGAGAGGGAAAAAGGGTGCGAAATGTGAGGTGAAAAGAGTAGAAAATGTGAGAGGAAAAGAGCGGGAAACGTGAGGGGAGAAAAGAGCGGAAAACGTGAGGGGAGAAAAGGGCGGGAAACGTGAGGGGAGAAAAGAGTAGGGAAAAAAAAAGAGAAAAAAAAAAAGAGAAAAAGAAAAAAATACAGATTTGGGACATAAAAGACACCGCAAAAAGAGTGGGGAGACAGGAACAACCCCTCAGGAAAGAGATGGTGGCGCTTGTGAGGGAAGCAAAGAGCGACCCAGCACATAAAAGGATTGAGGGGTGGGAAACGTGAGGGGAAAAAGGCGAAAAAGGTGAGGAGAAACAGGACGGGAATCATGAGAGGAGAAAAGAGTGGGAAACATGAAGGGAAAAGGGTGGAAATGTGAGGGGAAAAAAGTAGAAAATGGGAGGGGAAAAGAGCGGGAAACGTGAGGGGAGAAAAGGGCGGGAAAAGGTGAGGGGAGAAAAGGGCGGGAATCGTGAGGGGAGGAAGGCAGAAAAGGTGAGGAGAAACAGGATGGGAATCGTGAGAGGAGAAAAGAGTGGAAAACATGAAAGGAAAAGGGTGGAAATGTGAGGTGAAAAGGGTAGAAAATGTGAGGGGAAAAGAGCGGGAAACGTGAGGGGAGAAAAGGGCGGGAAAAGGTGAGGGGAGAAAAGAGCGGGAAACGTGAGGGGAGGAAAAAGTGGGAAAAGAAAAAAAGATAAAAAAACTGATTTGGGACATCAAAGACACCCCAAAAAAGAGTGTAAGGACAGCAACAACCCCTCCAGAAAGAGATGGCGGCGTTTGTGAGGGAAGCAAAGAGCGACCCAGCACATAAAAGGCTTGAAGGTAGGAGAAATCCGTGAGGGCCTGCGGGATTTTGGGGGTGGTTTTGAGGGGTTTTTTGGGGTGTTTTTGGGGGGCTCACCCCACGCTGCTGGTCCATCTTGTGCTGCTGCACCTGCTTGTGGTTGGTGATGACCTGGCGGATGCCGTTGACGAAGCCGCTCTGGTCGTTGGGGATGAGGCCCATGAAGATTTTCTTCTTGGAGGAGTAGAGCAGCATCAGCACCCGCACCTCGCAGGGCGCCGTGTGAGGGAAGTGCACGCAGCCGGCCTGGGGGGAAAAGTGGGAATGAAGCAGGAATGGGGTGGGAATAGGAATAGGAATGGGGTGGGAGAGGTTTTGGGGTCTCTGAGGGTGGTTTTGGGGTCTCTAAAGATGGTTTTGGGGTCTCTAAAGGTGGTTTTGGGGTCTCTGAGGTGGTTTTGGGGTCCCTGAGGGTGGTTAAAAAGTCTCTGAAGGTGATTTTGGGGTTCCTGAGGTGTTTTTGGGGTCTCTGAAGGTGGTTTTGGGGTCTCTGAGGTGGTTTTGGGGTTCCTGAGTTGGTTCAGGGTCGCTCCAGGTGGTTTTTGGGTGCTCTAAAGATGGTTTTGGGGTCTCTAAAGGTGGTTTTGGTGACCCTGAGGTGTTTTTGGGGTTGTTCCAGGTGGTTTTGGGGTCTCTGAGGTGGTTTTGGGGTCTCTGAGGGTGGTTTTGGGGTCTCTAAAGGTGATTTTGGGGTCCCTGAGGTGTTTTTGGAGTCCCTGAGGGTGGTTAAAAAGTCTCTGAAGGTGGTTTTGGGGTTCCTGAGGGTGGTTCTGAGGTTCCTGAGGTGGTTTTGGGGTCTCTGAGGTGGTTTTGGTGACCCTGAGGTGTTTTTGGGGTTGTTCCAGGTGGTTTTGGGGTCTCTGAGGTGGTTTTGGGGTTCCTGAGTTGGTTCAGGGTCGCTCCAGGTGGTTTTTGGGTGCTCTAAAGATGGTTTTGGGGTCTCTAAAGGTGGTTTTGGTGACCCTGAGGTGTTTTTGGGGTTGTTCCAGGTGGTTTTGGGGTATCTGAGGGTGGTTTTGGGGTCTCTGAGGGTGGTTTTGGGGTCTCTGAGGTGGTTTTGGGGTATCTGAGGGTCCATTTGGGTCTCTAAAGGTGGTTTTGGGGTTCCTAAAGATGATTTTGGGATCTCTAAAGGTGGTTTTGGTGACCCTGAGGTGTTTTTGGGGTTGTTCCAGGTGGTTTTGGGGTCTCTGAGGTGGTTTTGGGGTCTCTGAAGGTGGTTTTGGGGTCTCTGAGGTGGTTTTGGGGTTCCTGAGTTGGTTCAGGGTCGCTCCAGGTGGTTTTTGGGTGCTCTAAAGATGGTTTTGGGGTCTCTAAAGGTGGTTTTGGTGACCCTGAGGTGTTTTTGGGGTTGTTCCAGGTGTTTTTGGGGTTTCTGAAGGTGGTTTTGGGGTATCTGAGGGTGATTTTGGGGTCTCTGAAGGTGGTTTTGGGGTCTCTGAGGTGGTTTTGGGGTATCTGAGGGTCCATTTGGGGTCTCTAAAGGTGGTTTTGGGGTTCCTAAAGATGGTTTTGGGGTCTCTAAAGGTGGTTTTGGTGACCCTGAGGTGTTTTTGGGGTTGTTCCAGGTGGTTTTGGGGTCTCTGAGGTGGTTTTGGGGTCTCTGAGGGTGGTTTTGGGGTCTCTAAAGATGGTTTTGGGGTCCCTGAGGTGTTTTTGGGGTCCCTGAGGGTGGTTTTGGGGTCTCTGAAGGTGGTTTTGGGGTCTCTGAGGTGGTTTTGGGATCCCTGAGGGTGGTTAAAAAGTCTCTGAAGTTGGTTTTGGGGTTCCTGAGGGTGGTTCTGAGGTTCCTGAGGTGGTTTTGGGGTCTCTAAAGCTGGTTTTGGTGACCCTGAGGTGTTTTTGGGGTTGTTCCAGGTGGTTTTGGGGTCTCTGAGGTGGTTTTGGGGTATCTGAGGGTCAATTTGGGGTCTCTAAAGGTGGTTTTGGGGTTCCTAAAGATGGTTTTGGGGTCTCTGAGGTGGTTTTGGTGACCCTGAGATGGTTTTGGGGTTGTTCCAGGTGGTTTTGGGGTTGTTCCAGGTGGTTTTGGGGTATCTGAGGGTCCATTTTGGGTCTCTAAAGGTGGTTTTGGGGTCCCTGAGGTGTTTTTGGGGTCCCTGAGGGTGGTTAAAAAGTCTCTGAAGGTGGTTTTGGGGTTCCTGAGGATGGTTCTGAGGTTCCTGAGGTGGTTTTGGGGTCTCTAAAGGTGGTTTTGGTAACCCTGAGGTGTTTTTGGGGTTGTTCCAGGTGGTTTTGGGGTCTCTGAGGTGGTTTTGGGGTCTCTGAGGTGGTTTTGGGGTTCCTGAGTTGGTTCAGGGTCGCTCCAGGTGGTTTTTGGGGTCTCTAAAGGTGGTTTTGGGGTCTCTGAGGGTGGCTTTAGGGTCCCTGAGGTGTTTTTGGGGTCTCTAAAGATGGTTTTGGTGACCCTGAGGTGTTTTTGGGGTTGTTCCAGGTGGTTTTGGGGTCTCTGAGGTGGTTTTGGGGTATCTGAGGTGGTTTTGGGGTATCTGAGGGTGGTTTTGGGGTCTCTAAAGGTGGTTTTGGGTGCTCTAAAGATGGTTTTGGGGTCTCTGAGGTGGTTTTGGTGACCCTGAGGTGTTTTTGGGGTTGTTCCAGGTGGTTTTGGGGTATCTGAGGGTCCATTTGGGGTCTCTAAAGATGGTTTTGGGGTCTCTGAGAGTGGTTTTGGGGTCTCTAAAGATGGTTTTGGGGTCTCTGAGAGTGGTTTTGGGGTCTCTAAAGATGGTTTTGGGGTCTCTAAAGGTGGTTTTGGGGTCCCTGAGGTGTTTTTGGGGTCTCTAAAGGTGGTTTTGGTGACCCTGAGGTGTTTTTGGGGTTGTTCCAGGTGGTTTTGGGGTCTCTGAGGTGGTTTTGGGGTATCTGAGGTGGTTTTGGTGACCCTGAAGTGGTTTTGGGGTCTCTGAGGGTGGTTTTGGGGTCTCTGAGGGTGGTTTTGGGATCGCTCCAGGTGGTTTTGGGGTTGCTCCAGTTGATTTTGGGGTTCCTGAGGTGGTTTTGGGGTCTCTGATGTGTTTCTGGGATCTCTAAAGATGTTTTTGGGGTCTCTGAGAATGTTTTTGGGGTCCCTGAGGTGATTTTGGGATCTCTAAAGATGATTTTCGGGTCTCTGAGGGTGGTTCTGGGGTTCCTGAGGTGATTTTTGGGGTCCCTGAGGTGTTTTTGGGGTCCCTGAGGTGTTTTTGGGATCTCTAAAGATGTTTCTGGGGTCCCTGAGGTGATTTTGGGGTCCCTGAGGTGATTTTGGGGTCCCTGAGATGATTTTGGGGTCCCTGAGGTGATTTTTGGGGTCTCTAAAGGTGATTTTGGGGTCCCTGAGGTGATTTTGGGGTCCCTGAGGTGATTTTGGGGTCCCTGAGGTGATTTTTGGGGTCCCTGAGGTAATTTTGGGGTCTCTGAGGTGATTTTTGGGGTCCCTGAGGTGTTTTTGGGGTCCTTACGAAGCCGTTGCCCATGATCCTGTAGAGCCCCTTGAGCGACTCCAGGTCCTTGTTGGTGAAATGGAACTGAACCATTCGGGAATTCCGGAAAAGGGGACCCAGGGTGGTCTGGAGGGGCCAAAAAATGGGGTCAGGACCCCCCAAATCCCACAAAAACCAGCCCAAAACCCCCAAAAAATCCAAATCCCACAAAAAACTGCCTTGAATCCCACAAAAATTACCCCAAATCCCACAAAAAACCCCAAAAATCCTACAAAAAAACTCCTCAAATCCCACAAAAACCGACCCCAAATCCCAAAAAATGACCCCAAATCCCCCAAAATGACCCCAAATCCCAAAAAATGACCCCAAATCCCCCAAAATGAGCCCAAATTCCCCAAAATGAGCCCAAATCCCCCAAAATGAGCCCAAATCCCACAAAATGACCCCAAATCCCCCAAAATGACCCAAAATCCCCCAAAATGACCCAAAATCCCCCCAAAATGAGCCCAAATTCCTCCAAAATGAGCCCAAATCCCCCAAAATGAGCCCAAATCCCCCAAAATGAACCAAAGTCCCACAAAAAAAATCTCAAATCCCAAAAAATGACCCCAAATCCTCCAAAATGACCTCAAATCCCACAAAAAAACCCCTAAATCCCACAGAAACCACCCCAAATCCCACAAAATGACCCCAAACCCCAAAAAACGACCCAAAATCCCACAAAAACCACCCCAAACCCCACAAAAAAATCTCAAATCCCACAAAAATGACCCCAAATCCCACAAAAAACACCAAAAATGTCACAAAAATCACCAAAAATCCCACAAAAAAAATCTCAAATTCCAAAAAATGACCCCAAATCCCAAAAAATGACCCCAAATTCCCCAAAATGACCCCAAATTCCCCCAAAATGACCCAAAATCCCCCAAAATGACCCAAAATCCCCCAAAATGACCCAAATCCCCCCAAAATGAGCCCAAATCTGACCAGGAGCTGCTGTGGGATCAGCTGCATGATCAACTTCTGCGGCCACTGATCCGTTTTCCTGGGAAAAACAGGGAAAAATGAGGAAAAATGAGGAAAAATGAGGAAAAATGAGGTGATTTTGGGGTTCCCCTCATTCCAGGACCACCCCCCACGTCCCAAAATTTCAACACCACCCCAAAAGTCAAACAGGACCCCCCAAAATCTCCCCAAATTCCCCAAAAATCCTCCCAAAATCCCCAAAACATCTCCCAAAAATCACTCAAAATTCCCCAAAATCCTTTAAAAAATCCCCCCAAAAAAATCCCCAAAAATTCCCAAAAAATCCCCCAAAATTCCCCCAAAATTCTTCCAAAATCCCCCAAAATTCCCAAAAAATCCCCCAAAATCCCCAAAAAATCCCCAAAAAATCTCCAAAAAAATCCCAAAAAATCCCCCCCAAAATAAAAAAAAAATTAAAAAAAAACCCCAAAAAATTCCCAAAAAATCCCCAAAAAATCAAAAAAAATCCCCAAAAAATCCCAAAAATTCCCCCCAAAAATTTCCTAAAATCTCTCCCAAAATCCCCCCAAAATCTCAAATAAATCCCCCAAAAATTCCCCAAAATTCCCCCAGAAAGCCCCAAAAAATCCCCCCAAAAATTTCCCAAAATCCCCAAAAAGTCCCCAAAAAATCCCCAAAAAAATCCCCCCAAAATCCCCAAAATCCCAAAAAAATCCCCCCAAAATCTCCAAAAATCCCCAAAGATCCCCCCAAAATCCCCCCCCCAAAAATCCCCCCAAAAATCCCTCAAAAAATTCCCCAAAATCCTTTAAAAAATCCCAAAAAATCCCCAAAAAATCCCTCCAAATTCTCAAAAATCCCCCAAAAATTCCCCCAAAAATCCCCAAAAAATCCAAAAAAATCCCCCAAAAATCCCAAAATCCCCCAATAATCCCAAAATCCCCCCAAAATCCCAAAATCCCCAAAAAATCCCCAAAAAATCCCCTAAAAAAATTCCAAAAAATCCCCCGCAAAATAAAAAAAAATTAAAAAAAAACCCCAAAAAATTCCCAAAAAATCCCCAAAAATCCCCAAAAAATCCCCAAAAATTCCCCAAAATCCTTTAAAAAATAAAAAAAAAATCCCAAAAAGTCCCCAAAAATTCCCAAAAAATCCCCCAAAAATCCCTCAAAATCCTTTTAAAAATCCCCCAAAAATCCCAAAAAATCTCCAAAAAAATCCCCCAAAAAATCTCCCAAAATTCCCAAAAATCCCCCCAAAATTTCCCAAAATCCCCAAAAAATCCCAAAAAAATCCCCAAAAAATCCCTCCAAAATTCCCCCAAAAATCCCCCAAAATCCCCAAAAAATCCCTCAAAATCCAAAAAAAAATCCCCAAAAAATCCCCTAAAAATTCCAAAAAATCCCCCAAAAAATCCCCAAAAATCCCCCTAAAAATAAAAAAAAAATTAAAAAAAACCCCAAAAAATTCCCAAAAAATCCCCCAAAAATCCCCCAAAAAAATCCCAAAAAATTCCCAAAGTTCCCAAAATCCCCAAATTCCCCAAAATCCCCCCAAAATTCCCAAACTCACAGGTTTTCCTCGGCGTTGACGTAAACCTGGCAGGGCAGGGACCGCGTCAGCTTCGTGCTCGAATCCACCAGGGCCGGTTTGGGTTTCTGGGTTTGGGAATTTTGGGGTCCCCGAGGGGATTTTGGGGTCACCAAAAAGATTTGGGGTCCCAGGAAGGATTTTTTGGGGTTTTGGAATTTGGAATTGTGGGGTTTGTTCATCTCAGGGGTTGGTGGAGGGGTAGAGAACCCACAAAATTCAACTGAAATGGCCCCAAAATCTCTAAAATGCCCCAAAATATCCCCCAAATCCCCCCCAAATCCTCCCAAAATCCCCCAAATCTCCCTCAAATGCCCCAAAATCCCCCCCAAATCCTCCCAAAATCCCCCCAAATCCCCCCAAATCCCTGCAGGACCCCCCCAGACCCCCTAAAAATCCCCCCCAAATTCCTCCAAAATCCCCCCAATCTCCCCCAAATCCCTGCAGGACCCCCCAAATCCCCCCCAGACCCCCCAAATCCCCCCCAAAATCCCCCCAAATCCCCCCCAAACCCTCCCAAAATCCCCCCCAGACCCCCCAAATCCCCCCCAAAATCCCCCCAAATCCCCCCCAAACCCTCCCAAAATCCCCCCCAGACCCCCCAAATCCCCCCCAACCCCCCAGAATCCCCCCAAAATCTCCCCAAATCCCCCCAAAATCCGCCAAACTCCCCCCAAATCCCCCCAGACCTCCCCAAATCCCCCCCAGACCCCCCCAAATCCCCCCAGACCTCCCCAAATCCCCCCAAAATCCCCCCCAAATCCCTCCCAGACCCTCCCCAAATCCCCCCCAGATGCCCCCAAACCCCCCAAAACCTCCCCAAACCCCCCAAAATCCCCCTGAACCCCCCCAAATCCCCCCAAATCCCCCCAAAATCCCCCCCAAATCCCCTCAAACTCCCCCCAAAATTCATCAAATCCCCCCAGACCTCCCCAAATTCCCCCAGACCCCCCCAAATCCTCCCCAATTCCCCCCAAATCCCCCCCAGACCCCCCCAAATCCTCCCCAAATCCCCCCAGACCCCCCCAAATCCCCCCCAAAACCCCCCAAATCCCCCCAGACCCCCCCTCAAATCCCTGCAGGACCCCCCAGACCTCCCAAAATCCCCCCAAATCCCCCCCAAACCCTCCCAAAACCCCCCAAATCTCCCCCAAATCCCCCCCAAATCCCCCCCGACCCCTCAAAACTGCCCCAAATCCCCCCAAATCTCCCCCAAAACCCCTGCAGGACCCCCAAATCCCCCCCAAATCCCTCCAGACCCCCCAAATCCTCCCCAAATCCCCCCCAACCTCTCCCCAAGCCCCCCAAATCTCCCCCAAATCCCCCCCAGACCCCCCAAATCTCCCCCAAATCCTCCCCAAATCCCCCCAGACCCCCCCAAATCCCCCCCAGACCCCCCAAATCCTCCCCAATTCCCCCAAAATCCCCCCAAATCCCCCCAAAATCCCCCCAAAATCCCCCAAACTCCCCCCAAAATTCATCAAACCCCCCCAGACCCCCCCAAATCCCCCCAGACCCCCCAAATCCCCCCAAGCCCTCCCAAAACCCCCCAGACCCCCCAAATCCTCCCAAAATCCCCCCCAAATCCCCCCCAAAATTCATCAAATCCCCCCAGACCCCCCAAATCCCCCCCAGACCCCCCAAATCTCCCCCAAATCCCCCCAGACCCCCCCAAATCCCCCCCAGACCCCCCAAATCCTCCCCAATTCCCCCAAAATCCCCCCAAATCCCCCCAAAATCCCCCAAAATCCCCCAAAATCCCCCCAAAATTCATCAAATCCCCCCAGACCCCCCCAAATCCTCCCCAAATCCCCCAGACCCCCCCAAATCCTCCCCAATTCCCCCCAAATCCCCCTGAACCCCCCCAAATCCCCCCAAAATCCCCCCAAACCCCCCAGAATCCCCCCAAATCTCCCCAAATCCCCCCAAAATCCCCCAAACTCCCCCCAAATCCCCCCAAAATCCCCCCAAACTCCCCAAAATCCCCCCAGACCTCCCCAAATC
>NC_081278.1:915806-981228 GCF_030490865.1 Poecile atricapillus
TCCCCAAACCCCCCTGACCCTCTCCCCAAACCCCTCCCCAAACCCTCTCCCCAAACCCACTCCTCCTCCTCACATCTCCCCCCTCCCCAAACCCCCCGACCCTCTCCCCAACCCCTCCTCCTCCTCACATCTCCCTCTCCCCAAACCCCCGACCCTCTCCCCAACCCCTCCTCCTCCTATCTCCCCCCTCCCCAAACCCCATCCCAAACCCCCCTGACCCTCTCCCCAACCCCTCCTCCTCCTCACATCTCCCTCTCCCCAAACCCCCGACCCTCTCCCCAACCCCTCCTCCTCCTCACATCTCCCCGCCAGGCTCTTCTGGCTCTTGGCAGCCTCCACGGCCGATTGCGCCGCCGCCTGCGCCGCGTTCAGCGCCCCCGGGGGGGGCACCTGAAATTCGGGGAGAGGGGTGACCCCCACTTCTGGGGACCCCAAAAATCCCCTCCCCCCCCCCCAAAATTGTGTTTTTTTGGGGTTACCTGGTAGGGTTGGGGTCCTGGGGGAGGCTGTGGGGGGGTGGGGGGCAGTTGGGGGGCGCTGGGGGGCAGTGGGGGAGGGGCTGTGGTGGTTTTGGGGGGCAGGGAGGAGGAGCCGCTGCTGCTGCCTGGAGAGGGGGGACCCCAAAAAAAAAGAAAAAAGAATTTAAAAATGGACAGGAAATGTTCCCCAAAATGTTCCCAAAATGTCACCAAAATGTCCCCAAATGGACCCTAAAATGCCCCAAATTAACCCCAAAATGTTCCCAAAATGTCCCAAATTAACCCCAAAATGCTCCCTGAAATGGACCCCAAAATGTCCCCAAAATGTCCCAAAAATGGACCCTAAAATGTCACCAATGGACCCCAAAATGTTCCCAAAATGGACCCCAAAATGTTCCCTAAAATGGACCCCAAAATGTTCCCTAAAATGTTCCCTAAAATGTCCCCAAAATGGACCCCAAAATGTCCCAAAAATGTCCCCAAAATGTCCCCAAGAATGTCCCCCAAATGGACCCTAAAATGTCCCAAATTAACCCCAAAATGTCCCCCAAAATGTCCCAAATTAACCCCAAAATGCTCCCTGAAATGGACCCCAAAATGTCCCCAAAATGTCCCAAAAATGGACCCTAAAATGTCACCAATGGACCCCAAAATGTTCCCAAAATGGACCCCAAAATGTTCCCTAAAATGGACCCCAAAATGTCCCCAAAATGTCCCCAAAATGGACCCCAAAATGTTCCCTAAAATGGACCCCAAAATGTCCCCAAAATGTCCCCAAAATGGACCCCAAAATGTCCCCAAAATGGACCCCAAAATGTCCCAAATGTCCCTAAAATGTCCCCAAAAATGTCCCCCAAATGGACCCTAAAATGTCCCAAATTAACCCCAAAATGTCCCCTAAAATGGACCCTAAAATGTCCCCAAAATGTCCCCAAAATGTCCCCAAGAATGTCCCCAAATGGACCCTAAAATGTCCCAAATTAACCCCAAAATGTCCCCCAAAATGTCCCAAATGTCCCCAAAATGTCCCAAATGTCCCCAAAAATGTCCCCCAAATGGACCCTAAAATGTCCCAAATGGACCCCAAAATGTCCCCAAAATGGACCCCAAAATGTCCCAAATGTCCCCAAAATGTCCCCAAAATGGACCCCCTAAAATGTCCCCAATGTCCCCCAAACGTCCCAAATGTTCCCCAAAATGTTCCCCTAAAATGGACCCCAAAATGTCCCCAATGTCCCCAACACCCCCAATCCCCCAATGTCCCCAATGTCCCCAAATCCCCCCAATGTCCCCATTGTCCCCAATGTCCCCAATGTCCCCCCAATGTCCCCAATGTCCCCAATGTCCCCAATGTCCCCAGATGTCCCCAATGTCCCCACCTGGCAGTGCCACCCCCCTGACCAGCACCATGTGCCGGGGGTCCTGTCCCCCCAATGTCCCCAATGTCCCCAACACCCCCAATGTCCCCAATGTCCCCAACGTCCCCAGTGTCCCCAATGTCCCCAGTGTCCCCAATGTCCCCAATGTCCCCAGATGTCCCCAATGTCCCCCAGTGTCCCCAATGTCCCCAATGTCCCCAATGTCCCCAATGTCCCCAATGTCCCCAATCCCCCCAGTGTCCCCAATGTCCCCAATGTCCCCAGTGTCCCCAATGATCCCAATGTCCCCAATGTCCCCAATCCCCCCAGTGTCCCCAATGTCCCCAATGTCCCCAGTGTCCCCAATGATCCCAATGTCCCCAATGTCCCCAATGTCCCCAATGTCCCCAGTGTCCCCAATCCCCCCAATGTCCCCAACGTCCCCAATGTCCCCAATCCCCCCAATGTCCCCAATGTCCCCAATGTCCCCAGATGTCCCCAGTGTCCCCACCTGGCAGTGCCACCCCCCTGACCAGCACCATGTGCCGGGGGTCCTGTCCCCCCAATGTCCCCAATGTCCCCAATGTCCCCAATGTCCCCAATGTCCCCTCAGTGTCCCCAATGTCCCCAATGTCCCCAATCCCCCCAGTGTCCCCAATGTCCCCAGATGTCCCCAATGTCCCCAATGTCCCCAATGTCCCCAATGTCCCCAGTGTCCCCAGTGTCCCCAGGGTACCTGGCAGTGCCACCCCCCTGACCAGCACCATGTGCCGGGGGTCCTGTCCTCCCAATGTCCCCAATGTCCCCAGTGTCCCCAATGTCCCCAATGTCCCCAATGTCCCCAATGTCCCCAATGTCCCCAATGTCCCCCAATGTCCCCAATGTCCCCGATGTCCCAAATCACCCCAATGTCCCCAGTGTCCCCAGTGTCCCCAATGTCCCCAATCCCCCCAATGTCCCCAATCCCCCCAATCCCCCCAATGTCCCCCAATGTCCCCAGATGTCCCCAGTGTCCCCACCTGGCAGTGCCACCCCCCTGACCAGCACCATGTGCCGGGGGTCCTGTCCCCCCAATGTCCCCAATGTCCCCAATGTCCCCGATGTCCCCAATGTCCCCAGTGTCCCCACCTGGCAGTGCCACCCCCCTGACCAGCACCATGTGCCGGGGGTCCTGGCCGCACTCTTTGCCCTGGGGGGGCTCCAGGCTCCCGGGGGGCGCCCCCTTCTCAAACAGCGCCCGCAGCGCCGGAAGCTTCCGCGGGGAAACCACCGAAAAGTGAATCCCACGCTGGGGAAAAATGGGGAGAAAAACACAGGATTAGGGAAAATATATAAAAAAAAAAATCTTCCCAAAAAAACCCCCAAAATATCAAAAAAATCCCAAAAAAATTCCCTAAAAAATCCCCAAAAAACCTCAAAAAAATTCCCCAAAAAACCTCAAAAAAATCCCAAAGAATCCCCCCAAAATAAAAAAAATTCCCTAAAAATTCCCTAAAAAATCCCCAAAAAATCTCAAATAAATCCCCCAAAATTCCCTAAAAAAATCCCCAAAAAATCTCAAAAAAATCCCTAAAAAATGCAAAAAAACCCCCCCAAAATTCCCTAAAAAATCCCAAAAGAATCTTAAAAAAATCCCAAAAAATCTCAAAAAAACCTCAAAAAATTCCCTAAAAAATCCCCAAAAAATCTCAAAAAAACCCCCAAAAAATCTCAAAAAAACCCCAAAAAATCTCAAAAAAATCCCCAAAAAATCTCAAAAAAATCCCAAAAATTCCCTAAAAACTTCCCCAAAAATCTCAAAAAACCCTCAAAAAATTCCCTAAAAAATCCCCAAAAAAATCTCAAAAAAACCCCCAAAAATTCCCTAAAAAATTCCAAAAGAACTCAAAAAAATCCCACAAATTCCCTAAAAATTCCCTAAAAAATCCCAAAAAATCTCAAAAAAATAAAAAAATTCCCCAAAAAGCCCCCAAAAAATCTAAAAAACATCCCCCAAAAATCTAAAAAAAATCCCCCAAAAAATTGAAAAAAAACCCCCAAAAAAATCTCAAAAAAAAATCCCAAAACTTCCCTAAAAACTCCCCAAAGAATCTCAAAAAAATCTCAAAAATTCCCTTCAAAATCCCAGAAAAATCTCAAAAAAAATCTCCCAAAAATAAAAAAAAATTAAAAAAAAATCCCAAAAAATCTCAAAAAATTCCCTAAAAAAATCCCAAAAAATCTCAAAATCCTAAAATTTCCTAAAAAATCCTCAAAAAATCCCCCCAAAATTAAAAAAATCTCCCAAAATCCCTAAAAAATCCCAAATAATCTAAAAAAAATTTCAAAAAATCTCAAAAAATTTTCCCAAAAAATCTCCAAAGAAAACCCCCAAATATTCCCTAAAAAAATCCCAAAAAATCTCAAAAAAAATCCTAAAAATTCCCTAAAAAATCCCCAAAATATCTCAAAAAAACCCCCCAAAAAATCCCTAAAAATCTCAAAAAAAAAATCCCACAAATTCCCTAAAAAATCCCCAAAAAAATCTCAAAAAAAACCCCAAAAAAATCCCTAAAAAAATCCCAAAAAATCTCAAAAAAAATCCTAAAAATTCCCTAAAAAATCCCCAAAAAATCTCAAAAAAAACCCCAAAAAATCCTTAAAAAAATCCCAAAAACTCTCAAAAAAAATCCTAAAAATTCCCTAAAAAATCCCCAAAAAATCTCAAAAAATCCCCCCAAAATCACAAAAAAATCCCCAAAAAATCTCTACAAAAGCCCCAAAAAATCGCAAAAAATTCCCAAAAATCCCCAAGAAATCCCAAAAAAAACCCCTAAAAAAAAATCCCAAAACTTCCGTAAAAAATCCCCCAAAAATCCTGCAAAAATCCCCAAAAAATCCCCAAAAAATCTCTACAAAATCCCAAAAAATCCCAAAAACCCCCAAAAATCTCAAAAAACCCCCAAAAATTCTCAAAAAAATCCCCAAAAAATCTCAAAAAAATCCCAAAAACTCCCTAAAAAAATCCCCTAAAATTCCCTTAAAAAATCCCTAAAAAAAAAAAAAAATTCCCAAAAAAATCCTAAAAAAATCCCCAAAAAATCCTAAAAATTCCCTAAAAAAATCCCCCAGAAATCTCAAAAAAATCCCCAAAAAATCTCAAAAAAAATCCCAAAAAGTTCCCTAAAAAATCCCCAAAAATTCCCTAAAAAATCCCAAAAAATCCCCCAAAAAATCCCTAAAAAATCCCGCAAAAATAAAAAAAAAATCCCCCCAATATCTCAAAACAATAAAAAAAACCCCAGAAAATATCAGAAAAATCCCCAAAAAATCCCTAAAAAAATCCCAAAAAATCTCAAAAAAAATCCTAAAAATTCCCTAAAAAATCCCCCAAAAATCTCAAAAAAATCCTGCAAAAATCCCAAAAAACCCCAAAAAGTTCCCTAAAAAATCCCCAAAAATTCCCTAAACAATCCCAAAAAATCCCCAAAAAAATCCTAAAAATTCTCTAAAAAATTCCCAAAAAATCTCAAAAAAACCCCCAAAAAATCCCTAAAAAAATCCCCAAAAAAATCCTAAAAATTCCCTAAAAAATCCCCAAAAAATCTCAAAAAAAACCCCAAAAAATCCCTAAAAAAATCCCAAAAAATCTCAAAAAAAATCCTAAAAATTCCCTAAAAAACCCCCAAAAAATCTTAAAAAAACCCCCCTAAAATTCCCTAAAAAAATCCCTAAAAAAAAAAGAAATTCCCAAAAAACTCCTAAAAAATCCCCAAAAAATCCCAAAAATTCCCTAAAAAAATCCCCCAGAAATCTCAAAAAAATCCCCAAAAAATCCCAAAAATTCCCTAAAAAAATCCCCAAAAAAATCTCAAAAAAATCCTGCAAAAATCCCAAAAAACCCCAAAAAGTTCCCTAAAAAATCCCCAAAAATTCCCTAAAAAATCCCAAAAAATCTCAAAAAAATCCTAAATATTCCCTAAAAAATCCCCAAAAAATGTCAAAAAAAACCCCAAAAAATCCCTAAAAAAGTCCCAAAAAATCTCAAAAAAAACCCTAAAAATTCCCTAAAAAATCCCCAAAAAATCTCAAAAAATCCCCCCAAAATCACAAAAAAATCCCCAAAAAATCTCTACAAAATCCCCAAAAAATCGCAAAAAATTCCCAAAAATCCCCAAGAAATCCCAAAAAAACCCCAAAAAAACCCTAAAAAAATCCCAAAAAATCTCAAAAAAAATCCTAAAAATTCCCTAAAAAATCCCCAAAAAATCTCAAAAAAACCCCAAAAAATCCCTTAAAAAATCCCCCAAAAAATCCTAAAAATTCCCTAAAAAATCCCCAAAAAATCTCAAAAAACCCCCAAAAAATCCCTAAAAAAATCCCAAAAAGATCTCAAAAAAAATCCTAAAAATTCCCTAAAAAATCCCCAAAAAATCTCAAAAAAATCCCAAAAAATCTCAAATTTTTAAAATTTTAATTTTTAATTTTTAACTTAACTTTAATTGAATTTTTCCCTTCTCACCTCAGCGATTCTCTGCACGAGGCTCTCGGTGCTGTATCCGGAGTAGGTGGTGCTCTCCACGGCGGGCAGCAGGTAAGGAGGGGAGTTACAGATCAACACACAAACCTTGTGGGTTTGTCCTCTGCTCCAAAAAAAATCATTCCAGGAAATTCAAAATCACAGGGAAAAATAATCCCAGGAATTTCATTGGGAATGGGGTGGGAAAATAGGAAAAAAAAAGAAAAAAAAAAGGATTAAAATGGTACAAAAAATCCCTAAAAAACATCCAAAAAGTGATTTAAAAATGCCTAAAATTCACTCAAAAAATCCTCAAAGAAATCCCACAAAAATTCCCTAAAATCCCTCAAATAAAACCCTTAAAAATCCCCAAAATATCTCAAATAAAATCCTTAAAAATCTTTAAAAGTTACCCAAAATTTCCCAAACCCAACCAAACCCCCCAAAAACCCAAAACCAAACCTACCCAAACCCAAACAACAACCCCAAAAAACCCAAAAGACCAAAAAGAACCCCAAAAACCCAACCACACAAACCCCTAAAACCTTAAAAGACCCCAAAATCCCCCAAAAGCCTTACCCCAAAAAATCCCTGAAAAACCTCAATAAAACCCTTAATACCCACAACCCTACCCAACCCCAAAAACCCTAAACCAATACCCCAAAACCCAAACTACCACAAATAAAACCCTTTAAAATCCTTAAAAGTTACCCAAAAAATCCCTAAAAAAACTCAAATAAAACCCTTAAAAATCCCCAAAATATCTCAAATAAAAGCCTTAAAAATCTCTAAAATACCTCAAATAAAACCTTTAAAATCCTTAAAATACTTCAAATAAAAGCCTTAAAAATCACCCCAAAAATTACCTAAAAACCCTCAAAAATTCTTAAAAACCACCCAAAAAATCTCAAAAAAACCTCAAAAAAACCCCCCAAAAAACCCTAAAAAAAAGTCAAATAAAATCCTTAAAAATCCTTAAAAGTTACCCCAAAAATTCCCTAAAAACGCTCAAATAAAACCCTTAAAAATCCTTAAAAACCACTCAAAAAATCCCTGAAAAACTCAAAAAAAGCCAAAAAAAATCCTAAAAAAATTCCAAAAAAATCCTAAAAAACACCAAAAAAATTCCTAAAAAATAAAAAAATCCAAAAAAATTCCTAAAAATCCCCAAAAGTCCCCAAATCCCCCCAAAATGCCCCAAACCTCTCACATTTGCTCCTAAAAAAATCCTAAAAATCCTAAAAAAATGCCAAAAAACCCTAAAAAAATCTTAAAAAATTGCAAAAAAATCCCCCAAAAATCCTAAAAAAATTTAAAAAAATAAAAAAAAAACCATAAAAAAAATCCAAAAAAAAATTATAAAAAATCCAAAAAAATCTCCAAAAATCCCCAAATCCCCCCTAAATGCCCCAAACCTCTCACATTTACTCCTAAAAAATCCTAAAAAAATAATAAAAAAACCTAAAAAAAAAAAAAACAAACCACAAAAAAACCCTAAAAAAATCTTAAAAAATCCTAAAAAAATCTGAAAAAAATCCCAAAAAAACCTAAAAAATTTCCTAAAAATCCCCAAAAGTCCCCAAATCGCCCCAAAATGCCCCAAAGCTCTCACATTTGCTCCTAAAAAATGCTAAAAATCCTAAAATTATTCTAAAAATCCCCCAAAAATAGTCAAAAAATCCTAAAAAAAATCTAAAAAAATAAAAAAAATTCCCAAAAAAATCAAAAAAAATTCCTAAAAATCCCCAAAAGTCCCCAAATCGCCCCAAAATGCCCCAAAGTTCTCATATTTGCTCCTAAAAAAAATCCTAAAAATTCTAAAAAATCCCAAAAAACCCTAAAAAAATCTTAAAAAATCCTAAAAAAATCCCCCAAAAAATCCTAAAAAAATTTTTAAAAATAATAAAAAACCATTAAGAAATCAAAAAAAAAATTCTAAAAAATCTCCAAAAATCTCCAAAAATCTCCAAAAGTCCCCAAATCCCCTCAAAATGTCCCAAACCTCTCACATTTGCTCCTAAAAAATCCTAAAAAAATCCTAAAAAATCCCCAAAAATTAAAAAAAAATCCTAAAAAATCCTAAAAAAATCATTAAAAAATGCCAAAAAATTCCTAAAAAATCCCAAAAAATTCCTAAAAAATCCAAAAAAAATCCTAAAAATCCCCAAATCCCCCCAAAATGCCCCAAACCTCTCACACTTGTTCCCAAAAAAATCCCAAAAATCTTAAAAAATCTTAAAAAAAATCCTAAAAAATCCCAATAAAACCCCTAAAAAAATTCCAAAAAATTCCTAAAAAAATCCCCAAAAGTCCCCAAATTGCCCCAAAACGCCCCAAAGCTCTCACATTTGCTCCCTCATCTTCTTGAAGTCGTCGAAGAGCTGCAGGGCGGTGCTGAGCCCCTCGGCGATCAGGCTGCAGCTCTCGCCGCCCCCTCCCACGAACCTGGGGGAGGAAATTGGGGAGAAATTTGGGGAGAAATTTGGGTTGGGGGCTTCAAACCCCTCCCCCAGAGCTGCTCCAGCTTTTTTATCCCTCCCAAAAATCTGCTTTTGTTGGGAAATTCCATTTATTTCCTTCTGGGATTTATTCATTAATAAAATTTATTCGGCCCCTCCTCTAATTTATCCCAAATTCCCCTCAAACCCCAAAATCTTCTCCTCAAACACCGAATTTTTACTCTAAAACCCCAAATTTCTACTCAAAAACCCCAAAATTTACTCCTCAAACCCCAAAATCTTCCCCTCAAACCCCAAATTTCTACTCTAAAACCCCAAATTTACCCCTCAAACCCCAAAATCTTCCCCTCAAACCCCAAATTTCTACTCTAAAACCCCAAATTTCCCCTTCAAATCCCAAATTTTCATCCCCAGACCCCAAAATTTCACCCTCAAACCCCAAATTTCTACTCTAAAACCCCAAATTTACCCCTCAAATCCCAAATTTCACCCTCAAACCCCAAAATCTCACCCTCAGCCCTGAAATTTTCACTCTCAAACCCCAAAATCTTCCCCTAAAACCCAAAATTTCTACTCTAAAACCCCAAAATTTCACCCCCAGACCCCAAAATCTTCCCCTCAAACCCCAAATTTCTACTCTAAAACCCCAAATTTTTGCCCCCAGACCCCGAACTTTCACCCCCAGATCCCAAAATCTGCCCTCACACCCCAAAATTTCACCCCCAGACCCCAAGTTTTCACTCCCTGACCCTGAATTTTCACCCTCAGACCCCAAATTCCACCCCCAGACCCCAAATTTCCACCCCCAGACCCCAAATTCCCCCCTGAAACCCCAAATTTTCACTCCCAGACCTCAAATCTTCATCCTCAGACCCCAAATTTCCACCTCAGACCCCAAAATTCCACCCCCAGACTATGAATTTCCATCTCAAACTCCAAATTTTTGCCACCAGAGCCCGAATTTTCGCTCTCAGACCCCAAATTCCCCCCCCAGACCCCAAATTTCCACCTCAAACCCCAAATTTCCACCTTAAACCCCAAATTTCCACCCCCAGACCCTGAATTTTCCACCCCCAAACCCCAAATTTCCCCCCCCAGACCCCAAATTTCCACCCCCAGACCCCAAATTCCCCCCTGAAACCCCAAATTTTCACCCCCAAACCCCAAATTTTGGCCCCCAAACCCCAAATTTTCACCCCTAGAAGCCCAAATTTTACCCTCAAACCCCAAATTCCGCCCCCAGACCCCAAATTTCCACCCCCAGACCCCAAATTTAGCCCCCCAGACCCCAAATTCCCCCCTGAAACCCCAAATTTCCACCTCAAACCCCAAATTCCCCCCCAGACCCCAAATTTTCACTCCCAGACCCCAAATTTCCACCTCAAACCCCAAATTTCCCCCCCAGACCCCGAATTTCCACCCCCAGACCCCAAATTTCCACCCCCAGACTCCAAATTCCCCCCTGAAACCCCAAATTTTTGCCCCCAGACCCCAAATTCCTCCCTGAAACCCCAAATTTCCACCCCCAGACCCCAAATTCCCTCCTGAAACCCCAAATTTCCACTCCCAGACCCTGAATTTTTGCCCCCAAACCCCAAATTTCCCCCCTGAAAGCCTCAATTTCCACCCCCAGACCCCAAATTTTTGCCCCAAGACCCCAAATTTCCCCCCCAGACCCCAAATTTCCACCCCCAGACCCCAAATTTCCCCCCCAGACTCCAAATTCCCCCCTGAAAGCCTCAATTTCCACCCCCAGACCCCAAATTTCCACCCCCAGACACCGAATTTCCATCCCCAGACCCCAAATTTCTGCCCCCAAACCCCAAATTTCCACCCCCAGACCCCAAATTTAGCCCCCCAGACCCCAAATTTCCACTCCCAAACCCCGAATTTCCACCCCCAAACCCCAAATTTCCTCTCTGAAAGCCTCAATTTCCACCCCCAGACCCCAAATTTTTGCCCCAAGACCCCAAATTTTCTCCCCCAAACCCCGAATTTTCTCCCCCAAACCCCGAATTTTGGCCCCCAGAGCCCGAATTTGGCTCACTGGATGCTGTCCAGCCAGGTGAGGAACTCGTAGGCGCTGCTGGTGGGCGCGTGGCACTGCACGTACGACTCGGGGGCGCAATCCACCGTGTTGAAAACCACCAGGCTGTACTGGGTACCCCCAAACTGGGGAGAAAATGGGGCTGGGGGCACCCCAAAACCTCCCAGAGTGACCCCAAAAGCCTCAGGAGGCGACAAAACCCCTGGGAATGTCCTGGAAACCTCCCCAAAACCCTTCAGGAGCTCCAAAAATATCCTCAAAACCCTTCAGGAGCACCCAAAACCCTTCAGGGTGACCCCAAAATCTCTCAAAAACTCCTCAGGACCCCCCAAAACCTCCCCAGAACCCTTCGGGACCCCCCAAAACCCCCCTAAAACCCTTCAGGAGTCCCCCAGAATCCCTCAAGACCCCTCAAAACCTCCCCAAAATCCTTCAGGACCCCCCAAAACCCCTCAAACACCCCCCAGACCTGCTCAGGACCCCCTAAAACCTCTCAGGACCCCCCTAAAAACCCCTCAGGACACCCCCAAAACCTCTTAAAACCCCCCCCAAGACTCCTCAGGACCCCCCAAACCCCCTCAGGACCCCTCAGAACACCCCCAAAACCTCTCAGGACCCCCCAAAACCCTTCAGGATCCCCCAGGACTCCTCAGGACCCCCCCAAACCCCTCAGGACCCCCCAGGACCCCTCAGGACCCCCCAAACCCCCTCAGGACCCCCCAGGACCCCCCCAAAACCTCCTCACAATCCCCTAAAACCCCCTCACAACCCCCCAAACCCCCCAGGACCCCCCCAAACCCCCTCAGGACCCCCCCAAAACCCCCTCAGGACCCCCCAAACCCCCTCAGAACCCCCCCCAAATCCTTCAGGACCTCTCAGGACCCCCCCAAACTCCCTCAGGAGCCCCCAAAACCCCTCAGGACCCCCTCAAACCCCCTCAGGACCCCCCAGGACCCCCCAAAACCCTTCAGGACTCCCCAAAACCCCCTCAGGACCCCCCAGGACCCCCCAAAACCCTTCAGGACTCCCCAAAACCCCCTCAGGACCCCCCAGGACCCCTCAGGAGCCCCCCAAAACCTCCTCACAATCCCCTAAAACCCCCTCACAACTCCCCAAAACTCCTCAGGACCCCCCCAAACCCCCTCAGGACCCCCCAAACCCCCCAGGACTCCTCAGGACCCCCCAAACCCCCTCAGGATCCCCCAAAACTCCTCAGGACCCCCCCAAAAATCCCTCAGGACCCCCCAAATCCCCTCAGGACCCCCCAGGACCCCTCAGGACCCCCCCAAAACCTCCTCACAATCCCCTAAAACCCCCTCACAACTCCCCAAACCCCCTCAGGACCCCCCAAACCCCCTCAGGACCCCCCCAAACCCCCTCAGGACCCCCTCAAAACCCTTCAGGACCCCCCAAACCCCCTCAGGACCCCCCCAAACCCCCTCAGGACCCCCCAAACCCCCTCAGGACCCCCAAACCCCACTCACGTCACCCCCAAAGTCGGTCTCGGCCGGGGGGCCCCCATTGAAATACCTGGAGGAGGAGGAGAAGGGGTTTGGGGGGGCTCAGAGATTTTTGGGGGGTCCTGAGGGGATTTGGGGGGTCCTGAAGGGGTTTGGGGGGTCCTGAGGGGATTTTGGGGGGATCCTGAGTGGTTTTGGGGGGTCCTGAGGGGTTTTGGGAGGGTCCTGAGGGGATTTGGGGGGGTCCCGAGGGGGTTTGGGGGGTCCTGAGTGGTTTTGGGATGGTCCTGGGGGGGTTTGGGGGGGTCCTGAGGGGGTTTGGGGGGTCCTGAGGGGGTTTGGGGGGTCCTGAGGGGGTTTGGGGGGTCCTGAAGGGATTTTGGGGGGTCCTGAGGAGTTTTGGGGGGTCCTGAAGGGTTTTGGGGGGTCCTGAGTGGTTTTGGGGGGTCCTGAGAGGTTTTCAGGGGTTTCTGAAGGGATTTTTGGGGGTCTTGAGGGGGTTCCGTGGAGTCCTGAGGGGTTTGGGGGGGTCCTGAAGGGTTTGGGGGGCTCTGAAAGGTTTGGGGGGGTCCTGGAGGGTTTAGGAAGGTCCTGAAAGATTTTGGGATGGTCCTGAGTGGTTTTGGGGGGTCCTGAGGAGTTTTGGGGGGGTCCTGAGGGGATCTGGGGGGTCCTGAATGGATTTGGGGGGTCCTGAGGGGGTTTGGGGGGTCCTGAGGAGTTTTTGGGGGGTCCTGAAGGGATTTTGGGGGGTCGTGAGGGGTTTGAGAAGGTCCTGAGTGGTTTTGGGGGGTCCTGAGGGGATTTTGAGGGGTCCTGAGGGGTTTTGGGGGGTCCTGAGGGGGTTTGGGGGGTCCTGAAGGGATTTTGGGGGGTCTTGAGGAGTTTTGAGGGGGTTCCGTGGAGTCCTGAGGGGTTTTGGGGGGTCCTGAAAGATTTTGGGGTGGTTCTGAAGAGTTTTGGGGGAGTCTTGAAAGGTTTAGGAAGATCCTGAAAGAGTTTAGGAAGGTCCTAAAAGAGTTTAGGAAGGTCCTGAAAGACTTTGGGGTGGTCCTGAAGGGTTTTGGGGGGTCCTGAAAGATTTTGGGGGGTCCTGGGGGGATTTGGGAGGGTCCTGAAGTATTTTGAGGGACTCCTGAAAGATTTCGGGAGAGTTTTGAAGGGTTTTGGGAGAGTCCTGGAAAGTTTTTGGGGATCCTGAAAGACTTTTGGGGACTCTGAAGGGTTCTGGGTGGTCCTGAGGGCTTTGGGTGGCTCCTGAAAGGTTTTTTGGGGGTCCTGAGGGGTTTGAGGTCTCCCAAACCCCTCGTGAGCCACAGGGGTCGCTCAGGGGGGGCTCCCCGATAAATCCGGGCGGGATTCCAGAACTTTCGGGGACCTCAGGAGGCTCCCGGTGACTCAAACCCAAAACGGGGGCTCAGGTTTGGGGTCCCGGGGATTCGGGGAGGATTTGGGGAGGGGTCTCAGGGATTTGGGGATGATTTGGGGAGGGGTCCCGGGGGGTTTTTTTCTCCTCACTCGATGGCGGGCAGCAGGTAATGCTTGCGCAGGGACTCGAAGTACGGCCCGAGGTTGGCGGTGCCCTCGATGACGAACACGACGTCGGCCACCATGGCGGGGGGCGCGGGGGGCTCCAGCGCCGGCACCACCATCGCCCCTCAGGGGGCTCCGGACGGGCTGGGGAACACCGAGACCGCGCCCAAACTCAATTCCCACCCCTGATTTACCTCAGAAATCCCAAATTCGGACCCCAAAAACCCCCCCGGGACCCCCCAAACCCCCCCCGGGACCCCCCGCCCCGCCCCCACCCCGGATACCGGCAGCGGCTCCCGCCGGACCGGAAGTGTTTTCCTTCCCCCCCCCTCACGTGATCTCCCGACAGCGCGCGCGCGAAGGGGCGGGGAAACCCCGCGTTGCCGCGGCAACGGCGAGACGGAGCCAATCAGCGGCGAGGGGCTGGGGCCACGCCCCCTCCCGCCCGCCTGTTGCCGGGGCAACCGCGCCTTAACCAATCGCGTTGCAGCAAAAAGCCACGCCCCGCCCCACCGTTGCCGCGGCAACCGCGCTTTAACCAATCGCGTTGCAGAGGAAGCCCCGCCCTTTCCCGCCGTTGCCGCGGCAACCGCGCTTTAACCAATCACGTCGCAGCAAAAGCCAGGCCCCGCCCCCGTTGCCGTGGCAACCGCGGCGCTCCCGGCGTGCCCCGCGCGGGCAATGGCGGCGAACGGCGGGAACTGAGCGGAGACCGCGGCGGGCGCTGAGGGGCGGGGCCGGAGGTCAAAGGGGGCGTGGCCTAAAAGGGGCGTGGCTTAGACGGGCGTGGGTATTTGGGCGTGGCTTAACGGGAAAAGGGGCGTGGTTAAACAGCGAGGGGCGTGTCCTGAGGGGAAGGGGGCGTGGCTTAACGGGAAAAGGGGCGTGGCTTAGGGGAAAGGGGGCGTGTCCTGAGGGGAAAAGGGGGCGTGGTCTAGGGAAAAAGGGGCGTGGCTTAAGGGAAGGGGCATGTTCTGAGGGGGAAAGGGGGCGTGTCCTGAGGAGAAAAGGGGGGCGTGGTCTAAGGGAAAAGGGCCGTGTCCTGAGTGAAAAGGGGGCGTGGCTTAAGGGAAAAGGGGGCGTGGCTTAAGGGAAAGGGGCGTGTCCTGAGGGGAAAAGAGGTTGTGGTCTAAGGGAAAAGGGGGCGTGTCCTGAGGGAAAAGGGGGCGCGCCCTGAAAGGAAAGGGGGCGTGGCTTAAGGGAAAGGGGCGTGACCTGAACAGAAAAGGGGCGTGTCCTGAGGGGAAAAGGGGGCGTGTCCCGAATAGAAAAGGGGGCGTGGCTTAAGGGGAAAAGGGGCGTGTCCTGAGGAGAAAAGGGGGCGTGGCTGAAGGAAAAGGGGGCGTGTCCTGAGGGAAAGGGGGCGTGTCCTAAGTGGAAAGGGGGCGTGTCCTGAGGAGAAAGGGGGCGTGTCCTGAGGGAAAAGGGGGCGTGTCCTGAGGAGGAAAGGGGGCGTGTCCTGAGGAGGAAAGGGGGTGTGGTCTAAGGGAAAAGGGGACGTGTCCTGAGGGGAAAGGGGGCGTGGCCTAAGGGAAAGGGGGCGTGTCCTGAGGGGAAAGGGGGCGTGGCCTAAGGGAAAGGGGGCGTGGCCTAAGGGAAAGGGGGCGTGTCCTGAGGGAAAGTGGGCGTGGCCATGCCCGAGGAAGAGGAGGGCGCCCCCTGCCTGCTGTGCCTGGCCACGGCCAGCGGGCTCCCCCTGTTCTGCCGCCCGCCCCGCCCCCAGGTGAGGCCACGCCCCCTTTTCCCTCGTCACGTGACCTTTGACCCCTCCCGTGTGACCCTTGACCCCTCCTATATGACCTTTGACTCCCCCATCATGTGACCTCTGACCCATCCCATGTGACCTTTGACCTCTCCCATGTGACCTTTGCCCCTCATCACGTGACCTTTGATTCATCCCACGTGACCTTGGACCCTCATCACATGACCTGTGACCCCCTCCCATGTGACCTTTGACCCCATCATGTGACCTCTGACCCTCATCACGTGACCTGTGACCGCTCCCATGTGACCTTTGACCCATCACATGACCTTTGACCCCGTCACGTGACCCTTGTCCCCATCACATGACCTTTGACCCATCCCATGTGACCTTTCTCCCTTGTCACGTGACCTTTGACCCCTCCCATGTGACCGTTGACTCCTCCCACGTGACCTTTGTGTCCCCCATCACGTGACCTTTGACTCCTCCCATGTGATTTTTCTCCCTCGTCACGTGACCTTTGCCCCTCATCACGTGACCTTTGACCCCTCCCACGTCACCTTTGACTCCCCCACCATGTGACCTGTCCCTCATCACGTGACCTCTGACCCCATCACATGACCTTTGACTCCCCCATCACGTGACCTCTGACCCTCATCACGTGACCTTCAACCCCGTCATGTGACCTTTGACCCCTCCCATATGACCTTTGTCCCCCATCATGTGACCTGTCCCTCATCACATGACCTCTGACCCCCATCACGTGACCTTTGTCCCCCGTCACGTGGCCTTTGACTCCCCCATCACGTGACCTTTGACCCATGACTTGACCTTTGACCCTCATCACGTGACCTTTGACTCCTCCCATGTGACCTTTGTGTCCTGTCACGTGACCTTTGACTCCCCCATCACGTGACCTCTGACTCTGATCACATGACCTTTGTTCCTCATCACGTGACCTTTGACCCCATCACGTGACCCTTGACCCCTTCCATGTGATCTCTGACCCTCATCACATGACCTGTGACCGCTCCCATGTGACCTTTGACCCCATCACATGACCTTTGACCCCATCACATGACCTTTGACCCCCATCATGTAACCTCTGACCCTCATCACGTGACCTTTGACCCCTCCCATATGACCTTTGTCCCCTATCATGTGACCTGTCCCTCATCACGTGACCTGTGACCCTCATCACGTGACCTTCAACCCCATCACGTGACCTTCAACCCCTCCCATGTGACCCTTGACCCCTCCCATGTGACCTTTGACCCTCATCACGTGACCTTTGACCCCTCCCATGTGACCTTTGACTCCTCCCACGTGACCTTTGTGTCCTATCACGTGACCTTTGACTCCACCCAGCACGTGACCTTTGACCCCATGATGTGACCTCTGACCCTCATCACATGACCTTTGACCCCTCCCATGTGACCTTTGTGCCCCATGATGTGACCTCTGACCCTGGTCACATGACCTTTGTCCCTCATCATGTGACCTTTGACCCCATCACGTGACCTTTGACCCCATCACGTGACCTTTGACCCCATCACGTGACCCTTGTCCCCATCACATGACCTTTGAGCCCCTCCCACGTGACCTTTGACCTTGTCACGCGACCTTTGGCCCCATCATGTGACCTTTGACCCTCATCACGTGACCTTTGACCCCTCCCACGTGACCTTTGACCCCATCATGTGACCTTTGACCCCTCCAATATGACCTTTCTCCCTCATCACGTGACCTTTGCCCCATCACGTGACCTTTGTCCCTCATCACGTGACCTTTGACCCCTCCCATGTGACCTTTGACTCCTCCCACGTGACTTTTGTGTCCTATCACGTGACCTTTGCCCCATCACGTGACCTTTGACCCTCATCATGTGACCTTTGACTCCTCCTACGTGACCTTTGACCCATCGCATGACATCTGTCCCCCTCACGTGACCTTTGACCCCTCCCATGTGACCTTCGTGCCCCATCACGTGAGCTTTGATTCCATCACGTGACCTCTGACCCTCATCACGTGACCCTTGACCCCTCCCATGTGACCTTTGACTCCTCCAACATGACCTTTGTGTCCTATCACGTGACCTGACTCCCCCAGCACGTGACCTTTGACCCCATCACGTGACCCTTGACCCCTTCCATGTGACCTCTGACCCTCATCACATGACCTGTGACCGCTCCCATGTGACCTTTGACTCCATCACATGACCTTTGACCCCCTCCCACGTGACCTTTGACCCCTCCCATGTGACCTTTCTCCCTCGTCATGTGACCATTGACCCCTCCCATGTGACCTTCGTGCCCCATCACATGACCTTTGACTCCCCCACCACGTGACCTTTGACCCCGTCACATGACCCTTGTCCCCATCACATGACCTTTGATCCCCCATCATGTGACCCTTGACCCCCTCCCACGTGACCTTTGACCCCTCCCACGTGACCTTTGGCCCCCATCATGTGACCTCTGACCCTCATCACGTGACCTTTGACCCCTCCCATATGACCTTTGTCCCCTATCATGTGACCTGTCCCTCATCACGTGACCTTTGTCCCTCGTCACGTGACCTTTGACCCCATCACGTGACCTTCAACCCCTCCCGTGTGACCTTTGACCCCTCCCATGTTAACTCTGACTCCTCCCATGTGACCTTTGTGTCCTATCACATGACCTTTGATTTCCTCATCACGTGACCTTTGACCCCTCCCACGTGACCTTTGTCCCCCTCATGTGACCTTTGACCCCTCCCATGTGACCGTTGACCCCATCACGTGACCTTTGACCCCATGACTTGACCTTTGACCCCTCCCACGTCACCTTTGACTCCCCCATCATGTGACCTGTCCCTCATCACATGACCTCTGACCCCCATCACGTGACCTTTGACTCCCCCATCACGTGACCTTCAACCCCATCACGTGACCTTTGACCATCATCACGTGACCTTTGACCATCATCACGTGACCTTTGACCCCTCCCATGTGACCTTTGACCCCTCCCACATGACCTTTGACCCCATCACATGACTTCTGTCCCCATCACATGACCTTTGGCCCCTCATATGTGACCGTTGACCCCCATCACGTGACCTTTGACCCATGACTTGACCTTTGACCCCATCACATGACCTTTGACCTCGTCACATGACCCTTGTCCCTATCACGTGACCTTTGACCTTCTCCCACGTGACCTTTGACCCCTGCCACGTGACCTTTGGCCCCCATCACGTGACCTCTGACCCCTCCCATGTGACCTTTGACCCCTCCCACGTGACCTTTGTCCCTCATCACGTGACCTTTGACCCTCATCACATGACCTCTGACCCCTCCCACATGACCTTTGACCCTCATCACGTGACCTTTGACCCCTCCCATGTGACCTTTGACTCCCCCATCATTTGATCTTTGACCCCATGATTTGACCTCTGACCCTGATCACGTGACCTTTGACCCCATCACGTGACCCTTGACCCCTTCCATGTGACCTCTGACCCTCATCACATGACCTGTGACCACTCCCATGTGACCTTTGACCCCATCACATGACCTTTGACCCTGTCACATGACCCATGTCCCCCTCACATGACCTTTGACCCCTCCCACGTGACCTTTGGCCCCATCACGTGACCTTTGACCCCTCCCATGTGACCTTTGATCCCTCCCACATGATATTTGACCCCATCACATGACCTTTGACCCCATCACATGACTTCTGTCCCCATCACATGACCTTTGGCCCCTCCCATGTGACCTTTGATTCCATCACGTGACCTTTGACTCCTCCCATGTGATTTTTCTCCCTCGTCACATGACCTTTGCCCCATCACGTGACCTTTGACCCCTCCCACATCACCTTTGACTCCCCCATCATGTGACCTGTCCCCCATCACGTGACCTCTGACCCCCATCACGTGACCTTTGCCCCTCGTCACGTGACCCCTGTCCCCGCCCCCAGCTCCCGTTCTCATTGGTCGGGGCCCTGCACGGGGTTCACCTGTTCGGGGCCATGGAGGGGGCGGAGCTTCGTCAGGCGGCCACGCCCACTGCTCACGTGACCTGGGGAACCTACGGCAACAGGTGAGGGTCACAAAGCTCCAGGGGCGATTTCGGGGGAATTTGGAGGATTTTGGGTCATTTTGGGCGGAATTTTGGGGAAAATTTTTGGATTTTGGGGAAAATTTAGGGAAATTTGGAGGAATTTGGGGGGATTTTGGGGGGATTTTGAGGATTTTTGGGGATTTTGAGGGGATTTGAGGGGATTTGGGGGAATTTTGGGGGGATTTTGAGGATTTTTGGGGATTTGAGGGGATTTGGGGGAATTTTGGGGGATTTTGAGGATTTTTGGGGATTTTGAGGGGATTTGGGGGAATTTTGGGGGATTTTGAGGGGATTTGAGGAATTTTGGGGGGATTTGGGGAGAATTTTGGGGATTCTGAGGGAATTTTAGGGGAAAATTTGGGAAAATTTGGGGATTTTGAGGGGATTTGAGGGGATTTTGGGAAAATTTGGGGAGAATTTTGGGGGGATTTGGGGGGAATTTTGGGGATTTTGAGGGAATTTGGGGGGGATTTGGGGGGAATTTTGGGGACATTTGTGGATTTTTGAAGATTTTGGGGGGTTTTGGGGAGAATTTGGGGGAATTTTGGGGGGATTTGGGGGAATTTTGGGGGATTTTGGGAAAATTTTGGGGATTTTTGGGGATTTTGAGGGGATTTGGGGGAATTTCGGGGGGATTGGGGGTGAATTTTGGGGATTTTGAGGGAATTTTGGGGGGAAATTTGGGAAAATTTGGGAATTTTGAGGGGATTTGAGGGGATTTTGGGAAAATTTGGGGAGAATTTTGGGGGGATTTGGGGGGAATTTTGGGGAAATTTGTGGATTTTTGGAGATTTTGGGGGGTTTTGGGGAGAATTTGGGGAAATTTCGGGGGGATTTGGGGTGAATTTTGGGGATTTTGAGGGAATTTTGGGGGGAAATTTGGGAAAATTTGGGGAAATTTGGGGATTTTTGGGGATTTTGAGGGGATTTGGTGGAATTTTGGGTGAATTTTGGGTGATTTTGGGTGAATTTTGCAGCATCTCCCTGATCCTGCTCAGCCCCAGCCCCGCCCCCGCCCGGATCCTCGACTCCGCCTTCGGCGCCATGGTGAGACCCCGCCCCTCCCAGTACGGACCAGTATGGCCCCAGTATGGCCCCAGTATGGCCCAGTGTTCCCAGTATGAACCAGTATGGCCCCAGTATCCCCAGTATGGCCCCAGTGTTCCCAGTATGGCCCCAGTGTTCCCAGTATGGCCCCAGTGTTCCCAGTATGGCCCCAGTATCCCCAGTATGAACCAGTATCCCCAGTATGGCCCCAGTGTTCCCAGTATGGCCCCAGTGTTCCCAGTATGAACCAGTATCCCCAGTATGGCCCCAGTGTTCCCAGTATGGCCCCAGTGTTCCCAGTATGGCCCCAGTATCCCCAGTATGGCCCCAGTGTTCCCAGTATGGCCCCAGTATCCCCAGTATGGCCCCAGTATCCCCAGTATGGCCCCAGTATCCCCAGTATGGCCCCAGTGTTCCCAGTATGGCCCCAGTGTTCCCAGTATGGCCCCAGTATCCCCAGTATGGCCCCAGTGTCCCCAGTATGAACCAGTGTTCCCAGTATGGCCCCAGTGTTCCCAGTATGGCCCCAGTGTTCCCAGTATGGCCCCAGTGTTCCCAGTATGGACCAGTGTTCCCAGTATGGCCCCAGTGTTCCCAGTATGAACCAGTGTTCCCAGTATGGCCCCAGTGTTCCCAGTATGGCCCCAGTATCCCCAGTATGAACCAGTGTTCCCAGTATGGCCCCAGTATCCCCAGTATGGCCCCAGTATCCCCAGTATGAACCAGTGTTCCCAGTATGGCCCCAGTATCCCCAGTATGGCCCCAGTATCCCCAGTATGAACCAGTGTTCCCAGTATGGCCCCAGTGTTCCCAGTATGGCCCCAGTGTTCCCAGTATGGCCCCAGTGTTCCCAGTATGAACCAGTATCCCCAGTATGGCCCCAGTGTTCCCAGTATGGCCCCAGTGTTCCCAGTATGGCCCCAGTATCCCCAGTATGGCCCCAGTGTTCCCAGTATGGCCCCAGTGTTCCCAGTATGGCCCCAGTGTTCCCAGTATGAACCAGTGTTCCCAGTATGGCCCCAGTGTTCCCAGTATGGCCCCAGTGTTCCCAGTATGAACCAGTATCCCCAGTATGGCCCCAGTGTTCCCAGTATGGCCCCAGTGTTCCCAGTATGGCCCCAGTGTTCCCAGTATGGCCCCAGTGTTCCCAGTATGGCCCCAGTATCCCCAGTATGGCCCCAGTGTTCCCAGTATGAACCAGTATCCCCAGTATGGCCCCAGTATCCCCAGTATGGCCCCAGTGTTCCCAGTATGAACCAGTATCCCCAGTATGGCCCCAGTATCCCCAGTATGGACCAGTGTTCCCAGTATGGCCCCAGTATCCCCAGTATGGCCCCAGTGTTCCCAGTATGAACCAGTATCCCCAGTATGGCCCCAGTGTTCCCAGTATGGCCCCAGTATCCCCAGTATGGCCCCAGTGTTCCCAGTATGGCCCCAGTATCCCCAGTATGGCCCCAGTGTTCCCAGTATGAACCAGTGTTCCCAGTATGGCCCCAGTGTTCCCAGTATGGCCCCAGTATCCCCAGTATGGCCCCAGTGTTCCCAGTATGGCCCCAGTGTTCCCAGTATGGCCCCAGTGTCCCCAGTATGAACCAGTGTTCCCAGTATGGCCCCAGTGTTCCCAGTATGGCCCCAGTGTTCCCAGTATGAACCAGTATCCCCAGTATGGCCCCAGTGTTCCCAGTATGAACCAGTGTTCCCAGTATGGCCCCAGTATCCCCAGTATGGCCCCAGTGTTCCCAGTATGGCCCCAGTGTTCCCAGTATGGCCCCAGTGTTCCCAGTATGGCCCCAGTGTTCCCAGTATGGACCAGTGTTCCCAGTATGGACCAGTGTTCCCAGTATGGACCAGTGTTCCCAGTATGGCCCCAGTGTTCCCAGTATGGACCAGTATCCCCAGTATGGCCCCAGTGTTCCCAGTATGGCCCCGGTGTTCCCAGTATGAACCAGGGTTCCCAGTATGGCCCCAGTGTTCCCAGTATGGCCCCAGTGTTCCCAGTATGGCCCCGGTGTTCCCAGTATGAACCAGGGTTCCCAGTATGGCCCCAGTGTTCCCAGTATGGCCCCACTATCCCCAGTATGAACCAGTGTTCCCAGTATGGCCCCAGTGTTCCCAGTATGGCCCCAGTGTTCCCAGTATGGCCCCAGTATCCCCAGTATGAACCAGTATCCCCAGTATGGCCCCAGTGTTCCCAGTATGGCCCCAGTGTTCCCAGTATGGCCCCAGTGTTCCCAGTATGAACCAGTGTTCCCAGTATGGCCCCAGTGTTCCCAGTATGAACCAGTGTTCCCAGTATGGCCCCAGTGTTCCCAGTATGAACCAGTGTTCCCAGTATGGCCCCAGTGTTCCCAGTATGAACCAGTGTTCCCAGTATGGACCAGTATCCCCAGTATGGCCCCAGTGTTCCCAGTATGGCCCCAGTGTTCCCAGTATGGACCAGTATCCCCAGTATGGCCCCAGTGTTCCCAGTATGGCCCCAGTATCCCCAGTATGAACCAGTATCCCCAGTATGGCCCCAGTATCCCCAGTATGGACCAGTATCCCCAGTATGGACCAGTGTTCCCAGTATGGACCAGTGTTCCCAGTATGGCCCCAGTATCCCCAGTATGGACCAGTGTTCCCAGTATGGCCCCAGTGTTCCCAGTATGAACCAGTGTTCCCAGTATGGCCCCAGTGTTCCCAGTATGGCCCCAGTGTTCCCAGTATGGACCAGTATCCCCAGTATGAACCAGTGTTCCCAGTATGGACCAGTATCCCCAGTATGAACCAGTATCCCCAGTATGGACCAGTATCCCCAGTATGGCCCCAGTATCCCCAGTATGAACCAGTATCCCCAGTATGGACCAGTATCCCCAGTATGGCCCCAGTGTTCCCAGTATGAACCAGTGTTCCCAGTATGGCCCCAGTATCCCCAGTATGGACCAGTATCCCCAGTATGGCCCCAGTATCCCCAGTATGGCCCCAGTGTTCCCAGTATGGCCCCAGTATCCCCAGTATGGCCCCAGTGTTCCCAGTATGGCCCCAGTATCCCCAGTATGGCCCCAGTATCCCCAGTATGAACCAGTGTTCCCAGTATGAACCAGTGTTCCCAGTATGGCCCCAGTATCCCCAGTATGGCCCCAGTGTTCCCAGTATGGCCCCAGTATAGCCCCAGTATGAACCAGTGTTCCCAGTATGGCCCCAGTGTTCCCAGTATGGCCCCAGTGTTCCCAGTATGGCCCCAGTATCCCCAGTATGGCCCCAGTGTTCCCAGTATGGCCCCAGTGTTCCCAGTATGGACCAGTGTTCCCAGTATGGCCCCAGTGTTCCCAGTATGAACCAGTGTTCCCAGTATGGCCCCAGTGTTCCCAGTATGGCCCCAGTGTTCCCAGTATGAACCAGTGTTCCCAGTATGGACCAGTGTTCCCAGTATGGCCCCAGTGTTCCCAGTATGGACCAGTGTTCCCAGTATGGCCCCAGTGTTCCCAGTATGGCCCCAGTGTTCCCAGTATGGACCAGTATCCCCAGTATGGCCCCAGTATCCCCAGTATGAACCAGTGTTCCCAGTATGGCCCCAGTGTTCCCAGTATGGCCCCAGTATCCCCAGTATGGACCAGTGTTCCCAGTATGAACCAGTGTTCCCAGTATGGACCAGTATCCCCAGTATGGGGCGCTGCCCCTCCCCCCACCCCACCGTGAACCACCAGGCACCTCCCAGTTTGTCCCAGTTCCCCTCCCAGTCCATCCCAGTTCCCCTCCCAGTTTGTCCCAGTTCCCCTCCCAGTCCATCCCAGTTCCCCTCCCAGTTTGTCCCAGTTCCCCTCCCAGTCCATCCCAGTTCCCCTGGTCACCATCCCAGTTTATCCCAGTCCCTCCCAGTTCCCCCCAGCCCCTCTCCCAGTCCCTCCCAGTCCATCCCAGTCCCTCCCAGTTCCCCCTGGCCCCTCTCCCAGTCCATCCCAGTCCCTCCCAGTCCATCCCAGTTCCCCCCAGCCCCTCTCCCAGTCCCTCCCAGCCCCGTTCCCAGTGCTCCCAGTTCCCCCCAGCCCCATTCCCAGTGCTCCCAGTCCATCCCAGTCCCTCCCAGTCCATCCCAGTTCCCCCCAGCCCCTCTCCCAGTCCCTCCCAGTCCATCCCAGTGCTCCCAGTTCCCCCCAGCCCCATTCCCAGTGCTCCCAGTCCATCCCAGTCCCTCCCAGTCCATCCCAGTTCCCCCCAGCCCCTCTCCCAGTCCCTCCCAGTCCATCCCAGTGCTCCCAGTTCCCCCCAGCCCCATTCCCAGTGCTCCCAGTCCATCCCAGTCCCTCCCAGTCCATCCCAGTTCCCCCCAGCCCCTCTCCCAGTGCTCCCAGTTCATCCCAGTCCCTCCCAGTCCATCCCAGTGCTCCCAGTGCCCCCCAGCCCCTCTCCCAGTCCCTCCCAGTCCATCCCAGTCCCTCCCAGTCCATTCCAGCCCCATTCCCAGTGCTCCCAGTCCCTCCCAGTTCCCCCCGGCCCCTCTCCCAGTCCATCCCAGTTCCCCCCAGCTCCATTCCCAGTGCTCCCAGTTCCCCCCAGCCCCTCTCCCAGTCCCTCCCAGTCCATCCCAGCCCCTCCCAGTCCATCCCAATCCCGTTCCCAGTGCTCCCAGTCCATCCCAGTTCCCCCCAGCCCCTCTCCCAGTGCTCCCAGTCCCTCCCAGCCCCTCCCAGTGCCCCCCAGCCCCTCTCCCAGTGCTTCCAGTCCATCCCAGTTCCCCCCACCCCCATTCCCAGTGCTCCCAGTCCATCCCAGCCCCTCTCCCAGTGCTCCCAGTCCCTCCCAGTTCCCCCCACCCCCATTCCCAGTGCTCCCAGTCCATCCCAGTCCCTCCCAGTTCCCCCCAGACCCTTTCCCAGTGCTCCCAGTTCCCCCCAGCCCCTCTCCCAGTCCCTCCCAGCCCCGTTCCCAGTGCTCCCAGTGCCCTCCACCCCCATTCCCAGTGCTCCCAGTCCATCCCAGTCCCTCCCAGTCCCTCCCAGTTCCCCCCAGCCCCTCTCCCAGTCCCTCCCAGCCCCGTTCCCAGTGCTCCCAGTGCCCTCCACCCCCATTCCCAGTGCTCCCAGTCCATCCCAGTCCCTCCCAGTCCCTCCCAGTTCCCCCCAGCCCCTCTCCCAGTCCCTCCCAGCCCCGTTCCCAGTGCTCCCAGTCCATCCCAGTTCCCCCCAGCCCCTCTCCCAGTGCTCCCAGTCCCTCCCAGTTCCCCCCAGCCCCTCTCCCAGTGCTCCCAGTTCCCCCCAGCCCCGTTCCCAGTGCTCCCAGTCCATCCCAGTCCCTCCCAGTCCATTCCAGTTCCCCCCAGCCCCATTCCCAGTGCTCCCAGTCCATCCCAGCCCCTCCCAGTGCCCCCCAGCCCCTCTCCCAGTGCTCCCAGTCCATCCCAGTTTATTCCAGTTCCCCCCAGCCCCTCTCCCAGTGCTCCCAGTCCATCCCAGCTCCATTCCCAGTGCTCCCAGTTCCCCCCAGCCCCTCTCCCAGTGCTCCCAGTCCATCCCAGCTCCATTCCCAGTGCTCCCAGTCCATCCCAGCTCCATTCCCAGTGCTCCCAGTCCATCCCAGCTCCATTCCCAGTGCTCCCAGTCCCTCCCAGTCCATCCCAGTCCCTCCCAGTTCCCCCCAGTGCCCCCCAGCCCCTCTCCCAGTGCTCCCAGTCCATCCCAGTCCCGCAGGTGCTGGTGCTGGGTTTGGATGAGTTGGTGCCCGTCCGCAACGTGGAGCGGCTCAAACGCGACCTGAGGGTGAGGAGGGGTCCCAGGGGGTTTGGGGGGGTTTTGGGGGGTCCTGGGTGGGTTTTGGGGGGTTCTGAGGGGTTTTGGGGGGTCATGGGGGGCTCCTGGAGGGGTTTTGGGGGGTCCTGGGGGGGGCTTGAGGGGGTTTGGGGGGTCCTGGAGAGGTTTTGGGGGGTCCTGGGGGGTCCTGGAGGGGTTTTGGGGGGTCCTGGGGGGTCCTGGAGGGGTTTTGGGGGGTCCTGGGTGGGTTTTGGGGGGTCCTGGGGGGGATTTGGGGGATCCTGGGGGGGTCCTGGGTGGGTTTTGGGGGGTTCTGAGGGGTTTTGGGGGGTCATGGGGGGCTCCTGGGGGGGTTTTTGGGGGGTTCTGAGGGGTTTGGGGGGGTCCTGGGGGGCTTCTGGAGGGGTTTTGGGGGATCCTGAGTGGGATTTGGGGGGTCCTGGGGGGGTTTTGGGGGCTCCTGGAGGGGTTTTGGGGGTCCTGGGGGGTCCTGGGGGGATTTGGGGGGTCCTGGGGGGGTTTTGGGGGGGTTCTGGGTGGGTTTTGGGGGGTCCTGGAGGGGTTTTGGGGGGTCCTGGGGGGTTTTGGGGGGTCCTGGGGGGATTTGAGGGGGTCCTGGGTGGGTTTTGGGGGTCCCAGAGGAGTTTTCAGGGTTCCCAGAGGGATTTGGGGGGATCCTGGGTGGGTTTTGGGGGGTCCTGGGGGGATTTTTGGGGGTCCCAGAAAGGTTTTGGGGGCTCCTGGAAGGGTTTGGGGGGTCCTGGGGGGATTTCAGGGGTCCTGGGTGGGTTTTGGGGGTCCCAGAGGGGTTTTTGGGGGGTCCTGTTGTTTTTGGGGTGTTTTTGGGGGGTCCCAGAGGAGTTTTTGGGGGGTGTCCTGGTGTTTTTGGGGTGTTTTTGGGGTGTTTTTGGGGGGTCCCAGAGGGGATTTTGGGGGGTCCCGGTGTTTTTGGGGTGTTTTTGGGGGGTCCCAGAGGGGTTTTGGGGGGTTCCTGTTGTTTTTGGGGGTGTTTTTGGGGTGTTTTTGGGGGGTCCCAGAGGGGTTTTGGGGGGGTCCTGGTGTTTGGGGGTGTTTTTGGGGTGTTTTTGGGGGGTCCCAGAGGAGTTTTTGGGGGGTCCTGTTGTTTTTGGGGTGTTTTTGGGGTGTTTTTGGGGGGTCCCAGCCCGTCTCCCCCTCCCCCAGAGCTGTTTTGGTCTCATTGACGCCCTCCTGACCCCCCGGGGGGGGTGGGGGCTGGGCCCCCCCTGCCGCCCCCTCCCCCCAGCGACCCCCCGTGAGGCTCTGCAGGTGAGACCCCTCCCCAAATTCCCCAAATCCCCCCAAATCCCCCCAAAATCCACCCCTGGGACCCCCAAAATCCACCCCTGGGACCCCCAAATCCCCTCCTGGGACCCCCAGAACCCCAAAATCCACCCCTGGGACCCCCAAATCCCCCTCTGGGACCCCCAAATTCCCTCCTGGGACCCCCAAATCCACCCCTGGGACCCCCAAATCCCCTCCTGGGACCCCCAAATCCCCCCCAAATCCTCCCCTGGGACCCCCAAATCCCCCCCTGGGACCCCCAAATCCTCCCCTGGGACCCCCAGAACCCCAAAATCCACCCTGAGACCCCCAAATCCCCCCCTGGGACCCCCAAATTCCCCAAATCCCCCCCAAATCCCCCCCTGGGACCCCCAGAACCCCAAAATCCCCCCCTGGGACCCCCAAATCCCCTCCTGGGACCCCCAAATCCCCTCCTGGGACCCCCAAATCCATCCCTGGGACCCCCAAATCCCCTCCTGGGACCCCCAAATCCCCTCCTGGGACCCCCAAATCCATCCCTGGGACCCCCAAATTCCCCAAATCCCCCCAAAATCCACCCCTGGGACCCCCAAATCCCCCCCTGGGACCCCCAGAATTCCCCCAGGACCCCCCTGGGGGTGATTCCAATAATTTGGGGAGGGGTCCCCAAGGCTCAGGGGTGGTTCCCATAATTTGGGGAGGGGTCCCCAAGGCTCAGGGGTGGTTCCCATAATTTGGGGAGGGGTCTCCAGGGTTTTGGGATCATTCCCATGATTTGGGGAGGGGTCTCCATTATTTAGGGGTGGTTCCAATAATTTGGGGAGGGGTCTCCATAATTTGGGGAGAGGTCTCCACAATTTTGGGGTGGTTCCAATAATTTGGGGAGGGGTCCCCAAGGTTTAGGGGTGGTTCCCACGATTTGGGGAGGGGTCTCCATAATTTGGGGAGGGGTCTCCACAATTTTGGGGTGATTCCAATAATTTGGGGAGGGGTCTCTATAATTTAGGGATCATTCCCATAATTTGGGGAGGGGTCTCCACAATTTGGGGAGGGGTCTCCACGCTCTAAGGACCATTCCCCATAATTTGGGGAGGGGTCTCCAGGCTTTGGGGGTGGTTCCCATCATTTGGGGAGGGGTCTCCATAATTTGGGGAGGGGTCTCCATAATCTAAGGGTGATTCCAATAATTTGGGGAAGGGTCCCCAAGGCTCAGGGGTGGTTCCCATGATTTGGGGAGGGGTCTCCATTATTTAGGGGTGGTTCCCATAATTTGGGGAGGGGTCTCCACAATTTGGGGAGGGGTCTCCATAATTTAGGGGTGATTCCAATAATTTGGGGAGGGGTCCCCAAGGTTTAGGGGTGGTTCCCACGATTTGGGGAGGGGTCTCCATAACTTGGGGAGGGGTCTCCACAATTTTGGGGTGATTCCAATAATTTGGGGAGGGGTCTCTATAATTTAGGGATCATTCCCATAATTTGGGGAGGGGTCTCCACAATTTGGGGAGGGGTCTCCACGCTTTAAGGACCATTCCCCATAATTTGGGGAGGGGTCTCCAGGCTTTGGGGGTGGTTCCCATCATTTGGGGAGGGGTCTCCATAATTTGGGGAGGGGTCTCCATAATCTAGGGGTGATTCCAATAATTTGGGGAGGGGTCCCCAAGGTTTAGGGGTGATTCCAATAATTTGGGGAGGGGTCTCAGGGGGTTCTGCAGTGGTTTGGGGTGGTTCCAATAATTTGGGGAGGGGTCCCCAGGGTTTAGGGGTGGTTCCAGTAATTTGGGGAGGGGTCCGCAGGGTTCAGGGGTGGTTCCCATGATTTGGGGAGGGGTCTCCATAATTTAGGGGTGGTTCCAGTAACTTGGGGAGGGGTCTCCATAATCTGGGGGTGGTTCCAGTAACTTGGGGAGGGGTCTCCATAATCTGGGGGTGGTTCCAGTAACTTGGGGAGGGGTCTCCATAATTTTGGGGTGATTCCAATAATTTGGGGAGGGGTCTCCAGGGCTTGGGTGTGATTCTAATAATTTGGGGAGGGGTCCCCAAGGTTTAGGGGTGGTTCCCACGATTTGGGGAGGGGTCTCCAGGATTCAGGGGTGATTCCCATCATTTTGGGGTGGTCCCCACAATTTGGGGAGGGGTCTCCAGGGCCTAGGGGTGGTCCCAATAATTTGGGGAGGGGTCCCCATAATTTGGGGAGGGGTCTCCAGGGCCTAGGGGTGGTCCCAATAACTTGGGGAGGGGTCTCCATAATTTGGGGAGGGGTCCCCATAATTTGGGGAGGGGTCTCCAGGGTTTTGGGATCATTCCCATGATTTGGGGAGGGGTCTCCAGGCTTTGGGGTGATTCCCATCATTTTGGGGAGGGGTCCCCATAATTTGGGGAGGGGTCTCCATTATTTAGGGGTGGTCCCCATAATTTGGGGAGTGGTCTCCACAATTTGGGGAGGGGTCCCCAAGGTTCAGGGGTGGTTCCCATGATTTGGGTAGGGGTCTCCATAATTTGGGGAGGGGTCCCCAGGGTTTAGGGGTGGTTCCCACGATTTGGGGAGGGGTCCCCATAACTTGGGGAGGGGTCTCCATAATTTGGGGAGGGGTCTCCAGGCTTTAGGTGTGGTTCCCATGATTTGGGGAGGGTTCTCTATAATTTGGGGAGGAGTCTCCATAATCTGGGGGTGGTTCCAGTAACTTGGGGAGGGGTCTCCATAATTTGGGGAGGGGTCTCCAGGGCCTAGGGGTGGTCCCCATAATTTGGGGAGGGGTCTGCAGTGTCCTGTGTCCCCTCCCCAGGATCGGCTGCAGCGTTTCGGGGGGGCGGCTCACACGGATTTGTGCTGCCTCTGTTTTGGGTCTGGGGGCTTCGGGGGCTCCGTGCTGGGCACCCCCCGCTGGGGGGCGCTGTCGGGCGCTGACTCCGCCCCCCTGCGCGCGCTGATGATGACGTCATCGTGGGGAGGAGGAGCCAATGGGAGGGGCCCGGCGGCGCGAGACCTTCCGGTGTTCCTGCCCAATAGCAGCCCGCAGGTGAGGTCACGTGACCCCCTGAAACTGACCCCGCCCCCCTCCCCAAACTGACCAATAGCAGCCCGCGGGTGAGGTCACGTGACCCTCAAAAACTGACCCAAAACTGACCCCAAAATCACCCAAAACTGACCCCAAAATCACCTGAAATTGACCCCAAACTGACCCAAAATTACCCAAAACTGACCCAAAACTGACCCCAAAACCACCTGAAATTGACCCAAAACTGACCCCAAAATCACCCAAAACTGACCCAAAATTGACCCCAAAATCACCCAAAATTGACCCCAAAATCACCTGAAATTGACCCAAAGCTGACCCCAAAATCACCCAAAACTGACCCAAAATTGACCCCAAAATCACCCGAAATTGACCCAAAGCTGACCCCAAAATCACCCAAAATTGACCCAAAGCTGACCCCAAAATCACCCGAAATTGACCCCAAAATCACCCAAAACTGACCCAAAATTGACCCCAAAATCACCTGAAACTGACTCAAAATCACCCAAAACTGACCCCAAAACCACCTGAAATTGACCCAAAACTGACCCCAAAACCACCTGAAATTGACCCAAAACTGACCCCAAAATCACCTGAAATTGACCCAAAACTGACCCCAAAATCACCCAAAATTGACCCAAAACTGATCCCAGAATCACCCAAAACTGACCCAGATTTCCCAAAACTGCCTCAAAATAACCCAAATTCCCCCAAACCACCCCAAAACTGCCCCAAATTTCCCCAAACTCCCCCAAACTGCCCCCAAACCCCCCAATTTTCCACAATTTTCCACAAATTTCCCCAAAACTGCCTCAAACTGACCCCAAACTCCCCCAAACTGCCCCAGTTTCCCAAATTTCCCAAAATCCCCCAAATTTCCCCCAAACTCCCCCAAAGTTTCCCAAACTCCCCCAAAACTCCCCCAAATTTCCCCCAAACTCCCCTAAACTGACCCCAAATTCCCCAAATTTCCCCCAAATTTCCCCCAAATTTCCCCGAATTTCCCCAAATTTCCCCCAAATTTCCCAAAATCCCCCCAAAATCCCCCCAATTTCCCCAAATTTCCCCAAACTCCCCCGAATTTCCCCCAAATCCCCCAATTTCCCCCAAATTTCCCCAAAATCCCCCCGAATTTCCCCCAAAATCCCCAAATTTCCCCCCAATTTCCCCCAAATTCCCCCCAAATCCCCAATTCCCCCCAAATTCCCCAAAATCCCCCCAATTTTCCCCAAAATCCCCAAATTTCCCCCCAATTTCCCCCAAATTTCCCCAAATTCCCCCAAATTTTCCCCAAATTTCCCCCAAATTCCCCCAAATTTCCCCAAATTCCCCCAAAATCCCCAAATTTCCCCCAAATCCCCCAAATTTTCCCCAAAATCCCCAATTTCCCCCAAATTTCCCCAAACTCCCCCGAATTTCCCCCAAGTCCCCCAATTCCCCCCAAATCCCCCAAATTTTCCCCAAAATCCCCCCAATTTCCCCCAAAATCCCCAAATTTCCCCCAAATTTCCCCCAAATTTCCCAAAATCCCCCCAATTCCCCCCAAATTTTCCCCAAAATCCCCCCAAATTTCCCCCAAATTTCCCCCAAATTTCCCCAAACTCCCCCGAAATTCCCCCAAATCCCACAATTCCCCCCAAAATTCCCCAAAATCCCCCCAATTCCCCCAAAATCCCCAATTCCCCCCAAATTCCCCAAAATCCCCCCAATTTCCCCCAAATTTTCCCCAAAACCCCCCCAAATCCCCCCAATTTTCCCCAAAATCCCCAAATTTCCCCCCAATTTTCCCCAAAATCCCCAAATTTCCCCCCAATTTTCCCCAAAATCCCCCCAAAATCCCCCCAATTCCTTCCAAATTCCCCCCAAATTCCCCCAATTTTCCCCAATTTTCCCCCAATTTCCCCCCAATTCCCCCCAAATTCCCCCAATTTCCCCAAATTCCCCCAATTTCCCCAAATTCCCCAAATTTTCCCCAAATTTCCCAAAATCCCCCGAATTTCCCCCATTTTCCCCTGCCCAGGTCCCTCACCGGCTGCTGCTGCTGCGGCTGCTGCCGGGGCTGCTCCTGGCTCTGCTCTGCGGCCCCCGCCCCTCCCTGCAGCTCCTGCTGGCTCAGGTCAGGCCTGAAGGGGTTAATTTGGGGAGGGGGCTTCTCCAAAATCATCCTCACCCACCACAAAATCCCCAAATTCCCACAAAATCCCCCAAAACTGCACCGAATTCCACCCAAACTGACCCAAATTCCACCAAAACTGCACCAAATTCCACCAAAACGGCACCAAACTGCACCAAACTGACCCAAAACTGCACCAAACTGCACCAAACTGACCCAAACTGACCCAAAACTGCACCAAACTGCACCAAACTGACCCAAACTGACCCAAAACTGCACCAAACTGACCCAAACTGACCCAAAACTGCACCAAACTGACCCAAAACTGCACCAAACTGACCCAAAACTGCACCAAACTGACCCAAAACTGACCCAAAACTGCACCAAACTGACCCAAAACAACCCCAAAATCCCCTAAACTGACCCCAAACTGCCCCAAATTCCCCCAAACTCCCTCAAAACTGACCCAAAGTTTCCCAAAACAGCCCCAAATTCACCCAAAACTGCCCCAAATTCCCCCAAATTTCCCAAAACTGCCCCAAATCACCCCAAAACTGCCCCAAACCCCCCCAAATTTCCCCCAAACTCCCCCAAATTTCCCCCAAAGTTTCCCAAAACTGCCCCAAATTCTCCCAAACTCCCCCAAAACTGGCCCAAATTCCCCCAAAGTTTCCCAAAACTTCCCCAAATCACCCCAAAACTGCCCCAAAATCCCCCAAATTCCCCACAAACTCCCCAAATTTCCCCAGTTTCCCAAAACTGCCCCAAATCCCCCCAAATTTCCCCCAAATTTCCCAAAACAGCCCCAAACTCCCCCAAAACTGCCCCAAATTCCCCCCAAATTCCCCCAAACTCCCCCAAACTCCTCCAAACTGCCCCAAACTCCCCCAAATTTCCCCCAATTTCCCCCAAAGTTTCCCAAACTCCCCAAATATCCCCCAAATTTCCCAAAACTGCCCCAAATCACCCCAAAACAGCCTCAAATTTCCCCAAACTCCCCCAAACTCCCCCAAATTTCCCCAAATTTCCCCCAAATTCCCCCAAATTCCCCAAATTTCCCCCAAATTCCCCCAAATTTCCCCAAATTTCCCCCAAATTCCCCCAAAACTGCCCCAAAACTCCCCCAAATTCCCCCAAATTTCCCAAAACTGCCCCAAATCACCCCAAAACAGCCTCAAATTTCCCCAAACTCCCCCAAATTTCCCCAAATTTCCCCCAAATTTCCCCCAAACTCCCCAAATTCCCCCAAATTTCCCCCAAATTTCCCCCAAACTCCCCAAATTTCCCCCAAATTTCCCAAAACTGCCCCAAATCACCCCAAAATCCCCTCCCCTCCCCCCCAGCTGCTGCCCCAGTTTTGGGGTCCCCTCCTGGAGCAGCTCCGGGGCTGTGCCCGCCCCCGACCCCCCCCGATGCCCCCCGAGGTGCTGGGGTGAGTCTGGGGGAGACCCCCCAATGTGGGGAGGGGGATTTGGGGGAGACCCCCCAATTTGGGGAGGGGGATTTGGGGGAGACCCCCCAATTTGGGGAGGGGGATTTGGGGAGAGACCCCCCAATTTGGGGAGGGGGATTTGGGGAGAGACCCCCCAATTTGGGGAGGGGGATTTGGGGAGACCCCCCAATTTGGGGAGGGGGCTGAAGGGGAGGGACCCCCCAATTTGGGGAGGGGGATCTGGGGAGACCCCCCAATTTGGGGAGGGGGATTTGGGGAGGGACCCCCCAATTTGGGGAGGGGGATTTGGGGAGACCCCCCAATTTGGGGAGGGGGCTGAAGGGGAGGGACCCCCCAATTTGGGGAGGGGGATCTGGGGAGACCCCCCAATTTGGGGAGGGGGATGAAGGGGAGGGACCCCCCAATTTGGGGAGGGGGATTTGGGGAGGGACCCCCCAATTTGGGGAGGGGGATTTGGGGAGGGACCCCCCAATTTGGGGAGGGGGATGAAGGGGAGGGACCCCCCAATTTGGGGAGGGGGATTTGGGGAGGGACCCCCCAATTTGGGGAGGGGGATGAAGGGGAGGGACCCCCCAATTTGGGGAGGGGGATGAAGGGGAGGGACCCCCCCAATTTGGGGAGGGGGATTTGGGGAGAGACCCCCCAATTTGGGGAGGGGGATGAAGGGGAGACCCCCCAATTTGGGGAGGGGGATGAAGGGGAGAGACCCCCCAATTTGGGGAGGGGGATTTGGGGAGGGACCCCCCAATTTGGGGAGGGGGATTTGGGGGGAGACCCCCCAATTTGGGGAGGGGGATTTGGGGAGAGACCCCCCAATTTGGGGAGGGGGATGAAGGGGAGACCCCCCAATTTGGGGAGGGGGATGAAGGGGAGAGACCCCCCAATTTGGGGAGGGGGATTTGGGGAGGGACCCCCCAATTTGGGGAGGGGGATTTGGGGGGAGACCCCCCAATTTGGGGAGGGGGATGAAGGGGAGGGACCCCCCAATTTGGGGAGGGGGATTTGGGGGGAGACCCCCCAATTTGGGGAGGGGGATTTGGGGAGAGACCCCCCAATTTGGGGAGGGGGATGAAGGGGAGGGACCCCCCAAATTGGGGAGGGGGATTTGGGGAGAGACCCCCCAATTTGGGGAGGGGGATTTGGGGAGGGACCCCCCAATTTGGGGAGGGGGATGAAGGGGAGGGACCCCCCAATTTGGGGAGGGGGATGAAGGGGAGGGACCCCCCAATTTGGGGAGGGGGATCTGGGGAGAGACCCCCCAATTTGGGGAGGGGGATTTGGGGAGGGACCCCCCAATTTGGGGAGGGGGATTTGGGGAGAGACCCCCCAATTTGGGGAGGGGGATGAAGGGGAGGGACCCCCCAATTTGGGGAGGGGGATTTGGGGAGAGACCCCCCAATTTGGGGAGGGGGATGAAGAGGAGACCCC
The DNA here is from genome assembly GCF_030490865.1 of Poecile atricapillus. NCBI lineage: Eukaryota > Metazoa > Chordata > Aves > Passeriformes > Paridae > Poecile > Poecile atricapillus. The sequence goes on from NC_081278.1 coordinate 951,513, forward strand.
CCCAATTTGGGGAGGGGGATTTGGGGAGGGACCCCCCAATTTGGGGAGGGGGATGAAGGGGAGGGACCCCCCAATTTGGGGAGGGGGATGAAGAGGAGAGACCCCCCAATTTGGGGAGGGGGATGAAGGGGAGGGACCCCCCCAATTTGGGGAGGGGGATTTGGAGAGGGACCTCCCAATTTGGGGAGGGGGATGAAGGGGAGGGACCCCCCAATTTGGGGAGGGGGATGAAGGGGAGGGACCCCCCAATTTGGGGAGGGGGATTTGGGGAGGGACCCCCAAATTTGGGGAGGGGGATTTGGGGAGGGACCCCCCAATTTGGGGAGGGGGATGAAGGGGAGGGACCCCCCAATTTGGGGAGGGGGATGAAGAGGAGAGACCCCCCAATTTGGGGAGGGGGATTTGGGGAGGGACCCCCCAATTTGGGGAGGGGGATTTGGGGAGGGACCCCCCAATTTGGGGAGGGGGTTTTGGGGAGGGACCCCCCAATTTGGGGAGGGGGATTTGGGGAGGGACCCCCCAATTTGGGGAGGGGTCCCCAAATTGTTTCCCCTCCCCCTCCCCAGGTACCTCCTGATCCATCGGGGCCAGACCCACAGCGGGATCAGCAAAGGGGCGGGGCAGGGTGAGACCCCTCCCCAAAATACCCCAAAACCCCAGAGACCCCTCCCCAAAATACCCCAAAATACCCCAAAACCACCGAGACCCCTCCCCAAATTCCCCCAAAATACCCCAAAACCACCGAGACCCCTCCCCAAATTCCCCCAAAATACCCCAAAACCACCGAGACCCCTCCCCAAATTCCCCCAAAATACCCCAAAACCACCGAGACCCCTCCCCAAAACCCCAAAACCACCGAGACCCCTCCCCAAATTCCCCCAAAATACCCCAAAACCACCGAGACCCCTCCCCAAAACCCCAAAACCACCGAGACCCCTCCCCAAAATACCCCAAAATACCCCAAAACCACTGAGACCCCTCCCCAAATTCCCAAATCCCCCCAAAAAACCCCAAAAAACCCCAAAACCACTGAGACCCCTCCCCAAATTCCCAAATCCCCCCAAAATCCCCCCAAAAACACCGAGCCCCCTCCCCAAATTCCCAAATCCCCCCAAAAAAACCCAAAACCACTGAGACCCCTCCCCAAATTCCCAAATCCCCCCAAAAATCCCCCCAAAAACCCCAAAACCACTGAGCCCCCTCCCCAAATTCCCCAAAATCCCCCCAGAAACCCCCAAACCCCTGAGACCCCTCCCCAAATTCCCAAATCCCCCCAAAAATCCCCCCCAAAAAACCCCCAAAAACCCCAAAACCACCGAGCCCCCTCCCCAAATTCCCAAATCCCCCCAAAATCCCCCCAAAACCACCGAGCCCCCTCCTCAAATTCCAAAATCCCCCCCAAAATCCCCCCCAAAACCACCGAGCCCCCTCCCCAAATACCCAAATCCCCCCAAAAACCATTGAGCCCCCTCCCCAAATTCCCAAATCCCCCCAAAATCCCCCCCAAAAACACCGAGCCCCCTCCCCAAATTCCCAAATCCCCCCAAAAAAACCCAAAACCACTGAGACCCCTCCCCAAATTCCCAAAATCCCCCCCAAATCCCCCCCAAAACCCCCGAGCCCCCTCCCCAAATTCCCAAATCCCCCCAAAATCCCCCCCAAAAAACCCCAAAAACCTTTTCAGATTTGCCCCAAACCCCCCCAATTTTTCCCCAAAAAAACCCCAAAAAAATTTTGGGGACCCCTCCCCGATTTTTGGGGACCCCTCCCCGATTTTTTGGGACCCCCCAGGAGGGTCTCTGCCCCCCCATCTCCGAGCTGCCGCCCTCAGGAACCTCCAGAAGCTCCTGGCCCCCCAATATCGGCCCGAGTTGGGGGGCAGGGGTGAGTGAGGAGGGGGGGAAATGTGGGGCTGGGGTCTCCGGGGGGGGTTTGGGGGGGCTCGGGGGGGTGATTTGGGGGTCTGGGGGGTGTCTGGGGGGGGATTTGGGGGTCTGGGGGTGATTTGGGGGTCTGGGGGTGCTCCAGGGGGTGATTTGGGGGTCTGGGGGTGATTTTGGGGTGTCAGGGGGTGATTTGGGGGTCTGGGGGTGTCTGGGGGGGATTTTGGGGTCTGGGGGTGCTCAGGGGGGGATTTTGGGGTCTGGGGGTGTCTGGGGGGGGATTTGGGGGTCTGGGGGGGATTTGGGGGTCTGGGGGTTTTCCAGGGGGGTGATTTGGGGGTGATTTGGGGGTCTGGGGGGTGATTTGGGGGTCTGGGGGTGCTCAGGGGGTGATTTGGGGGTCTGGGGGGGATTTGGGGGTCTGGGGGGGATTTGGGGGTCTGGGGGGGATTTGGGGGTCTGGGGGTGCTCCAGGGGGTGATTTGGGGGTCTGGGGGTGTCTGGGGGGTGATTTGGGGGTCTGGGGGGGGGATTGGGGGGTGGATTTGGGGGTCTGGGGGGTGATTTGGGGGTCTGGGGGGGGATTTGGGGGTCTGGGGGGGGATTTGGGGGTCTGGGGGGGGATTTGGGGGTCTGGGGGTGCTCAGGGGGGTGATTTGGGGGTCTGGGAGTGATTTGGGGGGGATTTGGGGGTCTGGGGGTGATTTGGGGGGGGATTTGGGGGTCTGGGGGGGGATTTGGGGGTCTGGGGGTGCTCCAGGGGGGTGATTTGGGGGTCTGGGGGTGATTTGGGGGTCTGGGGGTGCTCAGGGGGGGGATTTGGGGGTCTGGGGGGGATTTGGGGGTCTGGGGGTGTCTGGGGGGTGATTTTGGGGGTCTGGGGAGGGTTTTGGGGTACACAATAATTTCGGGGTGCCCCCCAGGGTCCCCCCCCGGCCTCAGGCTCTGTTACAGGAGGGTTTTGGGGTACAGTCTGATTTTGGGGTGCCCCCAGGAGGGTTTTGGGATGATTTTGGGGTACACAATAATTTTGGGGTGCCCCCCAGGATTCCCCCCCGGGCTCAGGCTCTGTTACAGGAGGGTTTGGGGTGGATTTTGGGGTACAGTCTGATTTCGGGGTGCCCCCAGGATCCCCCCCCGGGCTCAGGCTCTGTTACAGGAGGGTTTTGGGGAGGTTTTGGGGTACAGTCTGATTTTGGGGCGCCCCCCAGGATCCCCCCCCGGGCTCAGGCTCTGTTATGTCTCGCTGCCCACCCACACCGGCTGCTGCCTCCTGCGCCCCGAGCTGCTGCTGCTGCTGCTGCTGCCCCCCGGGACCCCCCGAGACCCCCTGAACCCCACGGCCATGAGGGTGCTGAGTGCGCTGAGCTGCGGCTGAGACCCCCAAAAATCACCCCTGAGACCCCCCAAAATCACCCCAAAAATCACCCCTGAGACACCCAAAAATCACCCCAAAAATATCCCTGAGACCCCCAAAAATCACCCCAAAAAATCACCCCCGAGACCCCCAAAAATCACCCCAAAAATCACCCCTGAGACCCCCAAAAATCACCCCAAAAATCACCCCAAAAACCAGCCCTGAGAACCCCAAAAATCACCCCTGAGACCCCCTGAACCCCACGGCCATGAGGGTGCTGAGTGCGCTGAGCTGCGGCTGAGACCCCCCAAAATCACCCCTGAGACCCCCCAAAAATCACCCCAAAAACCAGCCCTGAGACCCCTCAAAAATCATCCTGAGACCCCCCAAAAATCACCCCAAAAATCACCCAAAAATCACCCCCGAGACCCCCTGAACCCCACGGCCATGAGGGTGCTGAGTGCGCTGAGCTGCGGCTGAGACCCCCAAAAATCACCCCAAAATATCCCTGAGATCACCCCCCAAAAATCACCCCTGAGACCCCCAAAAATCACCCCAAAAATCACCCCAAAAACACCCCAAAAATCACCCCAAAAACCAGCCCTGAGACCCCCAAAAATCACCCCAAAAACCAGCCCTGAGACCCCCTGAACCCCACGGCCATGAGGGTGCTGAGTGCCCTGAGCTGCGGCTGAGAGCCCCAAAAATCATCCTGAGACCCCCAAAAATCACCCCAAAAATCACCCCTGAGACCCCCCAAAAATCACCTCAAAAATCACCCCTGAGACCCCCCAAAATCACCCCCAAAAATCACCCCCGAGACCCCCCAAAAATCACCCCAAAAATCACCCCCGAGACCCCCTGAACCCCACGGCTCTGAGGGTGCTGAGTGCGCTGAGCTGCGGCTGAGACCCCCCAAAATCACCCCTGAGACCCCCCAAAAATCACCCCAAAATATCCCTGAGACCCCTCAAAAATCACCCCAAAAATCACCCCTGAGACCCCCAAAAATCACCCCAAAAATCACCCCCGAGACCCCCTGAACCCCACGGCCATGAGGGTGCTGAGTGCGCTGAGCTGCGGCTGAGACCCCCAAAAATCACCCCTGAGACCCCCAAAAATCACCCCAAAATCCCCCTGAGAGACACGGCTGAGACCCCCAAAAACCCCCCCTGAGACCCCCAAAAAATCACCTCAAAAATCACCTCAAAAATCACACCAAAAACCCCCCCTGAGACCCCCAAAAAATCACCCCAACAAACCACCCCTGAGACCCCCAAAATCCTTTAGAGAGACACGGCTGAGACCCCCAAAAACCACCCCAAAAATCACCCCTGAGACCCCCAAAAATCACCCCCCAAAACCCCCCTGAGACCCCCAAAAACCACCCCAAACCCCCCGAGAGCCACGGCGCTGACCTGCAGAATTAAACGCGTTCAATTTACGGAGCTTGTTTTGGGGTGCGATGGAGAAATGTGAGGGAGGAACACGAAGGAAAAATGAGGGGGAAAGAGAGGGGGAATTTAAAGGGGAAAAGGAGAGGAAGGTGAGGGGGAAAGAGTGGGAAATGTGAGGGGTAAAAAGCAGGAATTGTGAGGGGAAAAAGAGCAAAATTGTGAGGGGAAAAAGAGCAGGAATCGTGAGGGGAGAAAAGGGCGGGAAGCGTGAGGGGAGAAAAGGGCGGGAAGCGTGAGGGGAGAAAAAGGGCGGGAAGCCTGAGGGGACAAAAAGAGCGGGAATCGTGAGGGGAGAAAAGAGCAAGAAATGTGAGGCGGAAAAGGCAAGAACTACAAGCGGAAAAAGGAGCCAGGAAACACGGAAGGAACAGGGAAGAAAACAAGCGGAAAAAAGGTAGGAGACGTGCTCCTCAATTCCTTGGGTGCCCCCTCCCCAAAATGAGTTGCAGACTCTGTGGGATTGCTCAGATAATTTATTTTTCCGGGGGTTTAAAAGGTATTGGGCGGCCTCTTTTTCCTCGCCATCACGGGCTTCTGGCTGTGCAGGATTGTGCTGGCCTGGTGCAGGTGGCAAAGGTGGGAAAAAACCCCAAAAATAACGGGGAACCCCTCAAAAGTGACCACCCCCCCCCCCCCAGCAATTAAACACCCTCCCATTAAATACCCCCTAATTAAAGATCTCCTGATTAAACCTCCTGGATTCAAGACCCCAAGTTAACTCCCTCAATTAAAGATTCCCCCCCACCCCACAAAATTAATACCTCTAATTAGACCCCAAATTTAACATCTCCACTTAACCCCCCCAATCAAACCCACCAATTAAAACTCTTAATTAAAACCCTCAGTTAAAACACAACTAAGCCCAAGTAAAGACCTATTTAACCTCTCAATTAAACCCTCCCAATTAATCCACCCAATCAAACCTCCCAACTAAAACCACCCCAATTAAACTTCCCAATCAAACCCCCTAATTAAAGCCGCTCTAATTAATAATTAATTATTATTCCCCCCCTTAATTAAGCCCCCCCCCTTACCATTCTGTATTGCCATCACTGGGGCACTGTGGAGAGAGAATTGATTGGGGGGGGTTCAGATCCTCAAACTGCCCCAAAGTGACCCCAAAATTGCCCAAAACTGCCCCAAAACTGCCCCAAAACTGCCCCAAAACTGCCCCAAACTCCCCCAAAATGACCCCAAAGTGACTCAAAGTTTCCCAAAACTGCCCCAAACTGTCCCAAAACTGCCCCAGACTCTCCCAAAGTGACCCAGAACTGCCTTAAACTCCCCCCAAAGTTTCCCAAAACTGCCCCAAATTCCTCCAAATTGTCCCAAAACTGCCGCAAACTGCCCCGAAACTGCCTCAAACTGCCCCAAACTCCCCCAAAGTGCCCCAAACAGCCCCAAACTCCCCAAAACTCCCCCAAACCGCCCCAACCTCCCCCCCATCCCCACACCAAACCCCCCCAAACGCCCCAAAAATGACCCCAAAGTGACTGAAAGTTTCCCAAAACTGCCCCAAATTCCCCCAAAGTTTCCCCAAACTCCCCCAAACTGCCCCAAATTCCCCCAAAGTTTCCCAAAACTCCCCCAAACCGCCCCAAATTTCCCCCATCCCCACACCAACCCCCCCCCAATGTCCCCCCGAGCCCCTGGGCTGATTTTGGGGTCCCCCCGTCCCCCCCAGGTGATTTTGGGGTCCCCCCGACCCCCTCAGGTGATTTTGGGGTCCCCCTGAGGTGATTTTGGGGTCCCCCATCCCCCTCAGGTGATTTTGGGGTCCCCCATCCCCCTCAGGTGATTTTGGGGTCCCCCTGAGGTGATTTTGGGGTCCCCCGGCCCCCTCAGGTGATTTTGGGGTCCCCCATCCCCCTCAGGTGATTTTTGGGTGCCCCCAGGTGATTTTGGGGTCCCCCTGGGCTGATTTTGGGGTCCCCCAGCCCCCCAGGTAATTTTGGGGTCCCCCCATCCCCCCCTGAGGTGATTTTGGGGTCCCCCCGAGCCCCCCAGGTGATTTTGGGGTCCCCAGCCCCCTCAGGTGATTTTGGGGTGCCCCTGAGGTGATTTTGGGGTCCCCCATCCCCCCCAGGTGGTTTTGGGGTGCCCCCCCAGGTGTTTTTGGGGTGCCCCTGAGGTGATTTTGGGGTCCCCCATCCCCCCCAGGTGATTTTGGGGTGCCCCCCCAGGTGTTTTTGGGGTCCCCCTGAGGTGATTTTGGGGTCCCCCATCCCCCCCAGGTGATTTTGGGGTCCCCCATCCCCCTGAGGTGATTTTGGGGTCCCCCTGAGGTGATTTTGGGGTCCCCCAGCCCCCCAGGTAATTTTGGGGTCCCCCCATCCCCCCCTGAGGTGATTTTGGGGTCCCCCCATCCCCCCAGGTGATTTTGGGGTCCCCCATCCCCCTGAGGTGATTTTGGGGTCCCCCTGAGGTGATTTTGGTGTCCCCCAGCCCCCCCAGGTGATTTTGGGGTCCCCCATCCCTCCCAGGTGATTTTGGGGTCCCCCCGAGGTGTTTTTGGGGTGCCCCCCAGGTAATTTTGGGGTCCCCCAGCCCCCTCAGGTGATTTTGGGGTGCCCCTGAGGTGATTTTGGGGTCCCCCCAGGTAATTTTGGGGCCCCCCCCAGGTGGTTTTGGGGTCCCTCATCCCCCCCAGGTGATTTTGGGGTGCCCCCCAGGTGATTTTGGGGTCCCCCAGCCCCCTCAGGTGGTTTTGGGGTCCCCCATCCCTCCCAGGTGATTTTGGTGTCCCCCCCGTCCCCCCAGGTGATTTTGGGGTCCCCCCGAGGTGATTTTGGGGTCCCCCATCCCCCCCAGGTGATTTTGGGGTGCCCCCCAGGTGATTTTGGGGTCCCCCTGAGGTGATTTTGGGGTCCCCCGGCCCCCCCGGGTGATTTTGGGGTCCCCCTGAGGTGATTTTGGGGTCCCCCCAGGTAATTTTGGGGCCCCCCCCAGGTGATTTTGGGGTCCCCCAGCCCCCTGAGGTGATTTTGGGGTCCCCCCGTCCCCCCTGGGCTGATTCTGGGGTCCCCCATCCCCCTCAGGTGATTTTGGGGTCCCCCCGAGGTGATTTTGGGGTCCCCCATCCCCCTGAGGTGATTTTGGGGTCCCCCATCCCCCCCAGGTGATTTTGGGGTCCCCCAGCCCTCCCAGGTGATTTTGGGGTCCCCCAGCCCCCCCAGGTGATTTTGGGGTCCCCCCAGGTGATTTTGGGGTCCCCCCCAGGTAATTTTGGGGTCCCCCTGGGCTGATTTTGGGGTCCCCCATCCCCCCCAGGTGATTTTGGGGCCCCCCCCAGGTGGTTTTGGGGTCCCCCATCCCCCCCAGGTAATTTTGGGGTCCCCCCAGGTGTTTTTGGGGTGCCCCTGACCGCGGATCTCCAGGCGACACTCGGTCAGGGCCTCTCCCAGCTCGTTGACGGCGCGGCAGGTGTAGGTGCCGCCGTCGAAGGGCCCCGGTTTGCGGATCAGCAGGGTCAGCACCCCCTGGCTGTGCCGGGCCAGGAATTTGGGGTCCTCCCCGATGGCCACCTGGTTCTTCAGCCACACCACCTTGGGCTGGGACAGGGGGTGGAGGTGGGCAGGTGAGAACCGGAAAGGATCCTTCCCAAAAATCACCCAAAACACCCCAAAAAACCCCAAAACCAGCCCAAAAAGCCTTCCCGGGGCTCTCAGGTGAAGCCCACACCTGGTTCTTCAGCCACACCACCTTGGGCTGGGAGACGGGGTGGAGGTGGGCAGGTGAGAACCGGAAAGGATCCTTCCCAAAAATCACCCGAAACACCCCAAAAAGCACCCAAAACACCCCAAAAAACCCCAAAAACACTTAAAAAAACCCCCAAAAACCAATAAAAACACCCCAAAACACCCCAAAAACACCCCAAAAACCAACCAAAAACCACCCAAAACACCCCAAAAACACCAAAAAAACACCCAAAACATCCCAAAAAACACCTAAAACAGCCCAAAAACACCCCAAAAAGCACCCAGAAATGACCCAAAACACCCCAAAAACCACCCAGAACACCCCAAAAACCACCCAAAACACCCAAAAACCAACCAAAAAACACCTAAAACACCCCAAAACCAACTCAAAAAACACCCAAAAAACACCCCAAAACCAGCCCAAAACCACCCAAAAAACAACCAAAGCACCAAAAAACCACCCAAAAACCAACCAAAACCACCCAAAAAACAACCAAAATACCCCAGAAACCAACCAAAAACCACCCAGAACACCCAAAAAGCACCCAAAACACCCCAAAAAGCACCCAAAACAGCCCAAAAAACACCTAAAACAGCCCAAAACCAGCCCAAAAAGCCTTCCCGGGGCTCTCAGGTGAAGCCCACACCTGGTTCTTCAGCCACACCACCTTGGGCTGGGACAGGGGGTGGAGGTGGGCAGGTGAGAACCGGAAAGGATCCTTCCCTCCTTCCCAAAAACCACCCCAAAACACCCCAAAAACACCCCAAAAACACCCAAAACCCAACGAAAACACCCAAAAAACACCCAAAAACGAACCAAAAAACTTCCAGAACACCCTAAAAACCAACCAAAACACCCCAAAAAGGACCCAGAAATGACCCAAAACACCCCAAAAAACACCCAAAACACCCCAAAAACACCTAAAACAGCCCAAAAACACCAAAACCAGCCCAAAACCAGCCCAAAAAGCCTTCCCGGGGCTCTCAGGTGAAGCCCACACCTGGTTCTTCAGCCACACCACCTTGGGCTGGGACAGGGGGTGGAGGTGGGCAGGTGAGAAGTAAAAAGAATTCCACCCGAAAAATGACCCCAAAAGCACTTAAAACACCCCAGAAACACCCAAAAAACAACCAAAACACCCCAGAAACCACCTAGAAATGACCCAGAAACCACTTAGAACATCCAAAACACAACCAAAATGCCCTAAAAACACCCAAAAACACCCAAAACACCCCAAAAAACACCAAAAACAGCCCAAAAACAGCCCAAAAAGCACCCAGAAATGACCCAAAAATACCCAAAAACCAACCAGAACACCCAAAAAACAACCAAAACACCCCAAAACCACCCAAAAAACAACCAAAATACCTCAGAAAACACCCAAAAACCAACTAAAACACCCCAAAAACACCCCAAACCCAACCAAAAACCCAAAACCACCACAAAAAACAACCAAAACACCCTAAAAACACCCCAAAACCACCCAAAAACCAACCAAAATACCCCAGAAAACACCCAAAACCACCCAAAAACCAACTAAAACACCCCGAAAACACCCAAAAAACACGCAAAAACACCCCAAGAATCACCCAAAAAACAACCAAAACACCCTAAAAAACACCCCAAAAACCAACTAAAACACCCCAAAAACACCCAAAAAACAACCAAAAAACAACCAAAAACGAACCAAAAAACTTCCAGAACACCCTAAAAAGCACCCAAAACACCCCAGAAAGGACCCAGAAATGACCCAAAACACCCCAAAACCAACCAAAACGCCCTAAAAACACCCAAAAATCACCCAAAACACCCCTAAAACAGCCCAAAACCAGCCCAAAAAGCCTTCCCGGGGCTCTCAGGTGAAGCCCACACCTGGTTCTGCAGCCACACCACCTTGGGCTGGGACAGGGGGTGGAGGTGGGCAGGTGGGTTGTGGGAAGGATCCCACCCAAAAATCACCCAAAACACCCCAAAAAACCCCAAAAACCAATGAAAACACCCCAAAACACCCCAAAAACACCCCAAAAACACCCAAAACCCAACGAAAACACCCAAAAACCAGCTAAAACACCCCAAAAATACCCAAAAAACACCTAAAACACCCCAGAAACCACCCAGAATACCCAAAAAACACCCAAAACACCCCAAAACCACCCCAAAACCCACCCAGGACCCCAAATCTCCCTCCAAAATCCCCTCAAAACCCCCAAATCTCCATCCAAATCCCCCCAAAAGCCCAAATCTCCCCTCAGGACCCCAAATATTCCCCCCAAAACCCCCCCAGGACCCCAAATCTCCCCCCAAACCCCCATTTTTTGGGGTGGCCGTGCTCGGGGGGTCCCCCCAACCCACCCAGGACCCCAAATCTCCCCCCAAAACCCCCAAATCTCCCCCCAGGACCCCCCAAAAACCCCAAATCTCCCCCGAAATCCCCCTAATCTCCCCCAAATCTCCCCCCAGGACCCCAAATCTCCCCCCAAATCCCCCCAATCTCCCCCAAATCTCCCCCCAGGACCCCAAATCTCCACCCAGATCCCCCCAAAAACCCCAAATCTCCCCCCAATAACCCCAAATCTCCCCCCAAAACCCCCAAATCTCCCCCCAGGACCCCAAATCTCCCCCAAATCTCCCCCCAGGACCCCAAATCTCCCCCAAATCTCCCCCCAAGACCCCAAATCTCCCCCCAGGACCCCCCAAAACCCCCAAATCTCCCCCCAAAACCCCAAATCTCCCCCAAATCTCCCCAAAACCCCCCAGGACCCCAAATATTCCCCCAAAAACCCCCCCAGGACCCCAAATCTCCCCCCAAACCCCCATTTTTTGGGGTGGCCATGCTCGGGGGGTCCCCCCAACCCACCCAGGACCCCAAATCTCCCCCCAGGACCCCCCAAAACCCCCAAATCTCCCCCCAAATCCCCCCAATCTCCCCCCAAATCTCCCCCCAGGACCCCCCCAAAAACCCCCCAGGACCCCAAATCTCCCCCCAGGACCCCAAATCTCCCCCCAAATCCCCCAAATCTCCCCCAAATCTCCCCCCAAAACCCCCCCAGGACCCCAAATCTCCCCCCAGGACCCCAAATCTCCCCCCAAAACCCCCAAATCTCCCCCCAGGACCCCAAATCTCCCCCAAATCTCCCCCCAGGACCCCCCCAAAACCCCCCCAGGACCCCAAATCTCCCCCCCAGGACCCCAAATCTCCCCCCCAAATCCCCCAAATCTCCCCCAAATCTCCCCCCAAAACCCCCAAATCTCCCCCCAGGACCCCAAATCTCCCCCCAGGACCCCAAATCTCCCCCCAAAACCCCCAAATCTCCCCCCAGGACCCCAAATCTCCCCCAAATCTCCCCCCAGGACCCCCCCAAAACCCCCCCAGGACCCCAAATCTCCCCCCCAGGACCCCAAATCTCCCCCCCAAATCCCCCAAATCTCCCCCAAATCTCCCCCCAAAACCCCCAAATCTCCCCCCAGGACCCCAAATCTCCCCCCAGGACCCCAAATCTCCCCCCAAATCCCCCCAGTCTCCCCCAAATCTCCCCCCAAATCCCCCCAGTCTCCCCCAAATCTCCCCCCAGGACCCCAAATCTCCACCCAGATCCCCCCAAAAACCCCAAATCTCCCCCCAGGACCCCCCAAAACCCCAAATCTCCCCCGAAATCCCCCAAATCTCCCCCAAATCTCCCCCCAAATCCCCCCCAGGACCCCAAATCTCCCCCAAATCTCCCCCCAGGACCCCCCAGGACCCCCAGATTTCCCCCCAAACCCCGTCCCCAGACCTTGGGGTGTCCCCTGACGGCGCAGTTGAGGGCGGTGGAGTATCCGGCCACGGCGCTGCGATCCACCAGCGGCGTCAGGAACTGGGGGGCCGAGCGGAAATCGTGCTCCTGGTACTGGGGGGGCTTCAGCCTCAGCTCTGGGGGGGTCCCCAAAAAACATTTAGGGGCACCCCAAAAAAAAATCAAAAAAAATCCGAATTTTTAGACCCAAAATTTGGGTTTTTTTGGTTTTTTTGGGGTTTTTTTGGGGTTTTTTTGGGGGATTTAAGGTCGGGGTGAGCCCAAAATTTTGTTTGGATTGTTGGGATTGACCCCAAATTGATCCTTTCCTCCCGTTATTAAAGATGTTTTAATTAATTAAAAGGTTTAATTAAGGTTTTAGGTAGCCCTGGGGTTTTTGGGGATTTTTTTTCTTGGATCAGGAATTGCCCCAAATTCCTTTGATTGATCCCCAAAATCAGCTCAAATCGCTTTGATTTGCCCAAAATCACCTCAAATCACTTTGATTTGCCCAAAATCTGCTCAAATCACTTTGATTTCCCCCAAAACCAACCCAAAATCACCCCAAAACCACCCCAAAACCATCTCAAATCCCCCAAAACCATCTCAAAAAACACCCAAAAAACACCCAAAAAACACCCAAACCCCCCCAAAACCACCCCAAATTTGGGGTACCGGCTTTGGGGATGGTTGCGGTGTTGCAGGACAGCCCCGGAAACCACCCCAAAAACACCCAAAAAACACCCAAAATACACCCAAAAAACACTCAAAAAACACCCCAAAAACACCCAAAAAACGCCCAAAATACACCCAAAAAACACTCAAAAAACACCCAAAAAACACCCAAAAAACACCCAAAAACACCCAAAAATCACCCAAAAAACACCCAAAAAACACTCAAAAAACACCCAAAAAACACCCAAAAAACACCCAAAAACACCCAAAACCACCCCAAAGCCCCCAAACCAACTCAAAAAACACCCAAAAAACAGCCAAAAAACACTCAAAAACACCCAAAATACACCCAAAATACACCCAAAAAACACCCAAAAAACACCCAAAAAACACTCAAAAAACACCCAAAAAACACCCAAAAAACACCCAAAAAACACCCAAAAAACACCCAAAAAACACCCAAACCCCCCCAAAACCACCCCAAATTGGGGGTACCGGCTTTGGGGATGGTTGCGGTGTTGCAGGACAGCCCCGGTTTCTCGCTCAGCCCGCACAGGTTCTCGCTGAACACCTTGAACAGGTACTCGTTCCCCATCACCAGCTCCGACACCGTGCAGCGCAGCGGCCGGTTGTGCTCGTACACCGTGAACCACTCCTGGGGACGGGACAGGGGGTTTGGGGGGTCCTGAGGGGGTTTTGGGGAGTCCTGAGGTGTTTTTGGGGGGTCCTGAGGGGTTTTTGGGGGGTCCTCAGGGGGTTTTGGGGAGTCCTGAGGGGTTTTGGGGGGTCGTGAGGGGTTTTTTGGGGGGTCCTGAGGGGGTTTTTGGGGGGTCACGGTGCAGCGCAGCGGCCGGTTGTGCTCGTACACCGTGAACCACTCCTGGGGATGGGACAGGGGGTTTGGGGGGGTCTGGGGGTCTTTTGGGGGGTCCTGATGGGATTTGGGGGTCTTTTGGGGGGTCCTCAGGGGGTTTGGGGGGCTGTTGGGGGGTCCTGAGGGGGTTTTTGGGGGGACACCGTGCAGCGCAGCGGCCGGTTGTGCTCGTACACCGTGAACCACTCCTGGGGATGGGACAGGGGGTTTGGGGGGTCCTGAGGGGTTTTGGGGGGTCTTGGGGTTTTTTTAGGGGGTCCTGAGGGGTTTTTGGGGGGTCCTGAGGGGTTTTTGGGGGGTCCTGAGGGGGTTTTGGGGGGTCTTTAGGGGGTCCTGAGGGGTTTTTAGGGGACCTTGAGGGGGTTTTAGGGTGTTGTGAGGAGGTTTTGGGGGGTCTTTTGGGGGTTTGGGGGGTCCTGAGGGGGTTTTGGGGGGTCCTGAGGGGTTTTTGGGAGTTCTTGAGGGGTTTTTAGGGGGTTCTGAGGGGTTTTGGGGGGTCCTGAGGGGTTTTTGGGGGGTCCTGAGGGGTTTTTGGGGGGTCCTGAGGGGGTTTGGGGGGGTCCTGAGGGGGTTTTTGGGGGGTCCTGAGGGTTTTTTGGGGACCTTGAGGGGGTTTTAGGGTGTTGTGAGGAGGTTTTGGGGGGTCTTTTGGGGGTTTGGGGGGGTCCTGAGGGGGTTTTTGGGGGGTCTTTTGGGGGTTTGGGGGGTCCTGAGGGGGTTTGGGGGGTCCTGAGGGGGTTTTTGGGGGTTGTGAGGAGGTTTTGGGGGGTCCTGAGGGTTTTTTGGGGGGCTGTTGGGGGTCCTCAGGGGGTTTTGGGGGGTCACGGTGCAGCGCAGCGGCCGGTTGTGCTCATACACCGTGAACCACTCCTGGGGACAAGGTTTGGGGGTTGTTGGGGGGTTTGGGGGTCTTTTGGGGGGTCCTGAGGGGTTTTTGGGGGGTCCTGAGGGGTTTTTGGGGGTCCTGAGGGGTTTTTGGGGGGCTGTTGGGGGATCCTGAGGGGTTTTTGGGAGGTCCTGAGAGGGTTTGGGGGGTCCTGAGGGGGTTTGGGGGGACCTTGAGGGGGTTTTTGGGGGGTCCTGAATGGTTTTTGGGGGGTCCTGAGGGGTTTTTAGGGGGTCCTCGGGGGTTTTTGGGGGGTCCTCAGGGGTTTTTGGGGGTCTTTTGATGGGTCCTGAGGGGGTTTTGGGGGGTCCTGAGGGGTTTTTAGGGGGTCCTCAGGGGGTTTTGGGGTGTCCTGAATGGTTTTTTGGGGTTCCTGAGGAGTTTTTTGGGTGTTTTGAGGAGTTTTTGGGGTGTCCTGAGGTGTTTTTGGGGGTCCTGAGGTGTTTTCTGGGGTTCCTGAGGTGTTTTTGGGGTGTCCTGAGGTGTTTTTGGGTGTCCTGAGTGGTTTTTGGGGGTTCCTGAGGAGTTTTTGGGGTCCCCAGGCCCCTCACCATGGTTCTCTTGTCGGCTTTCATCACGGTGTAGCCGGTGATCTCGGCGTTGCCGTCGTCCTCGGGGGGCTCCCACTCCAGCAGGGCATTGAACCCCCAAACCTCCTTCACCTGCACCTTCTGGGGGGGCCCGGGACGCTCTGGGGGACCCCAAAAACTCAGCAAAAACTGGTCAAAATAACCCCAAAAACTGACCCAAAATAACCCCAAAAACTCAGCAAAAACTGACCCAAAACTGACCCAAAACTGACCAAAATAACCCCAAAAACTGACCCAAAATAACCCCAAAAACTCAGCAAAAACTGAGCAAAATAACCCCAAAAACTGACCCAAAATAACCCCAAAAACTCAGCAAAAACTGACCTAAAACTGACCAAAATAACCCCAAAAACTGACCCAAAACTGGCCAAAAACTGACCCAAAATAATCCCAAAAACTGACCCAAAATAACCCCAAAAACTGACCCAAAATAACCCCAAAAACTGACCCAAAATAACCCCAAAAACTGACCCAAAACTGACCCAAAAACTGACCCAAAATAACACCAAAAACTGACCAGTGCCTAATCCCAGTGCTCCCAGTGCTCCCAGTGCTCCCAGTGCCCAATCCCAGTCCCTCCCAGTGCTCCCAGTGCTCCCAGTGCTCCCAGTGCTCCCAGTGCTCCCAGTGCTCCCAGTGCCCAATCCCAGTCACTCCCAGTGCTCCCAGTGCTCCCAGTGCTCCCAGTGCCCAATCCCAGTGCTCCCAGTGCTCCCAGTGCTCCCAGTGCTCCCAGTCACTCCCAGTGCTCCCAGTGCTCCCAGTGCTCCCAGTGCCCAATCCCAGTGCTCCCAGTGCTCCCAGTGCTCCCAGTGCCCAATCCCAGTGCTCCCAGTGCTCCCAGTGCTCCCAGTGCCCAATCCCAGTCACTCCCAGTGTGTCCCCAGTCCCTCCCAGTGCTCCCAGTGCCCAATCCCAGTGCTCCCAGTGCTCCCAGTGCTCCCAGTTACCGACGATGCGCAGTCTGATCTCGGCCGTGTCCTCCATGCCCTCGATGCGCACGCTGATCCCAGTGCTCCCAGTGCTCCCAGTGCTCCCAGTGCTCCCAGTGCTCCCAGTGCTCCCAGTGCTCCCAGTTACCAATCCCAGTGCTCCCAGTAACCAATCCCAGTGCTCCCAGTGCTCCCAGTTACCAACCCCAGTGCTCCCAGTGCTCCCAGTGCCCAATCCCAGTGCTCCCAGTGCTCCCAGTGCTCCCAGTGCTCCCAGTGCTCCCAGTGCCCAATCCCAGTGCTCCCAGTGCCCAATCCCAGTGCTCCCAGTGCTCCCAGTGCCCAATCCCAGTGCTCCCAGTGCTCCCAGTACCCAATCCCAGTCCCTCCCAGTCCCTCCCAGTGCTCCCAGTGCCCAATCCCAGTGCTCCCAGTGCTCCCAGTGCCCAATCCCAGTGCTCCCAGTGCTCCCAGTGTGTCCCCAGTCACTCCCAGTCCCTCCCAGTGCTCCCAGTTACCGACGATGCGCAGTCTGATCTCGGCCGTGTCCTCCATGCCCTCGATGCGCACGCTGATCCCAGTGCTCCCAGTGCTCCCAGTGCCCAATCCCAGTGCCCAATCCCAGTGCTCCCAGTGCTCCCAGTGCTCCCAGTGCCCAATCCCAGTGCTCCCAGTCACTCCCAGTGCTCCCAGTGCCCAATCCCAGTGCTCCCAGTGCTCCCAGTGCCCAATCCCAGTCACTCCCAGTGTGTCCCCAGTCCCTCCCAGTCCCTCCCAGTGCTCCCAGTTACCGACGATGCGCAGTCTGATCTCAGCCGTGTCCTCCATGCCCTCGATGCGCACGCTGATCCCAGTGCTCCCAGTGCTCCCAGTGCCCAATCCCAGTGCTCCCAGTGCCCAATCCCAGTGCTCCCAGTGCTCCCAGTGCCCAATCCCAGTCACTCCCAGTCACTCCCAGTCACTCCCAGTGCTCCCAGTTACCGACGATGCGCAGTCTGATCTCGGCGGTGTCCTCCATGCCCTCGATGCGCACGCTGATCCCAGTGCTCCCAGTGCTCCCAGTGCTCCCAGTGCTCCCAGTGCTCCCAGTGCCCAATCCCAGTCCCTCCCAGTGCTCCCAGTTACCGACGATGCGCAGTCTGATCTCGGCGGTGTCCTCCATGCCCTCGATGCGCACGCTGATCCCAGTGCTCCCAGTGCTCCCAGTGCTCCCAGTGCCCAATCCCAGTTACCAATCCCAGTGCTCCCAGTGCTCCCAGTGCCCAATCCCAGTGCTCCCAGTGCCCAATCCCAGTGCTCCCAGTGCTCCCAGTTACCGACGATGCGCAGTCTGATCTCGGCCGTGTCCTCCATGCCCTCGATGCGCACGCTGATCCCAGTGCTCCCAGTGCTCCCAGTGCTCCCAGTGCTCCCAGTGCTCCCAGTGCTCCCAGTGCCCAATCCCAGTGCCCAACCCCAGTGCTCCCAGTGCTCCCAGTGCTCCCAGTGCCCAATCCCAGTGCTCCCAGTGCTCCCAGTTACCGACGATGCGCAGTCTGATCTCGGCCGTGTCCTCCATGCCCTCGATGCGCACGCTGATCCCAGTGCTCCCAGTGCTCCCAGTGCTCCCAGTGCCCAATCTCAGTCACTCCCAGTGTGTCCCCAATCACTCCCAGTCCCTCCCAGTCCCTCCCAGTGCTCCCAGTTACCGACGATGCGCAGTCTGATCTCGGCGGTGTCCTCCATGCCCTCGATGCGCACGCTGATCCCGTAGCGTCCCGAGTGCGCTCTGCTGGCGGCGCGGATGAAGAAGACGCTGTCGCGCTCCGAGGTTCGCACGTGAACGTCCTCGCCCAGGGCCCCGCCCTCCTTCGTCCACGTCACCTGGGGGCGGGGCTTGCCCTGGGGGGGGAGGGGCTTGGTGAGAGATGGGGGGTGGGGGGGGTCTGTGGGATCTATGGGGCTGTGGGATCTATGGGGCTGTGGGATCTATGGGATCTATGGGGCTGTGGGGGCTGTGGGGCTGTGGGATCTATGGGGTCTATGGGGCTGTGGGGTCTATGGGGCTGTGGGGTCTATGGGGCTGTGGGGTCTATGGGATCTATGGGATCTATGGGGCTGTGCGATCTATGGGGCTGTGGGGTCTATGGGGTCTATGGGGCTGTGGGGCTGTGGGGTCTATGGGATCTATGGGGCTGTGGGATCTATGGGGTCTATGGGGCTGTGGGGATCTATGGGATCTGTGGGGCTGTGGGGTCTATGGGATCTATGGGATCTATGGGGCTGTGCGATCTATGGGGCTGTGGGGCTGTGGGGTCTATGGGATCTATGGGGCTGTGGGGTCTATGGGGCTGTGGGATCTATGGGGCTGTGGGGTCTATGGGATCTATGGGGCTGTGGGGTCTATGGGATCTGTGGGGCTGTGGGGCTGTGGGGTCTATGGGATCTATGGGGCTGTGGGGTCTATGGGGCTGTGGGGCTGTGGGATCTGTGGGATCTATGGGGCAGAGCTGTCCCTATGGGGCCGAGTCACCCCAATAAATCTATAGGGCTGAATCACCCCATTAAATCTATGGGGCTGAATCACCCCAATAAATCTATGGGGCTGAATCACCCCATTAAATCTATAGGGCCGAGTCACCCTGATAAATCTATAGGGCTGAATCACCTCGATGAATCTATGGGGCAGAGCTGTCCCTATAGGGCTGAATCACCCCAATAAATCTATGGGGCAGAGCTGTCCCTATAGGGCTGAATCACCCCGATGAATCTATGGGGCAGAGCTGTCCCTATGGGGCTGAATCATCCCGATGAATCTATGGGGCAGAGCTGTCCCTATAGGGCTGAATCACCCCGATGAATCTATGGGGCTGAATCACCCCGATGAATCTATGGGGCAGAGCTGTCCCTATAGATTTCGGGGTGCCCCGCTCACCTGGAAGGGGATGACGAGGTTCACCTGCTCCCCCACCTTCCTCACGTACGTTTGCCGCAGGTGCCGGGGCAGGCGGATCTTGGGGCGCTCTGGGGGGGTCGGGGGATATTTGGGGTGTGGGGGGTGGGGAATCTATGGGGCAGAACCCCCCACCCCCCATTTTGGGGTCCCGTTTTTGGGATCTCCTCCCCATCTTTGGGTTTCTCTTCTCATTTTTGGGGTCCTCTCCCAATTTTTGGGGTCCCGTTTTTGGGTTCCTCCCCCCATTTTTGGGGTCCCCTCCCCATTCTTGGGGTCCCCTCCCCATTTTGGGGTCCCATTTTTGGGTTCCCCTCCCCATCTTTGGCTTCCTCTTCTCCGTTTTGGGGTCCTCTCCCAATTTTTGGGGTCCCGTTTTTGGGTTTCTCTCCCAATTTTTGGGTTTTTCTCCCCATTTTTGGGTTCCCCTCCCCATTTTTGGGATCCCCTCCCCATTTTTGGGTTCCTCCCCCAATTTTTGGGGTCCCGTTTTTGGGATCCCTCCCATTCTTGGGGTCCCCCTCCCCAATTTTGAGTTCCCCTCCTCATTTTTGGGATCTCCTCCCCATTTTTGGGTTCCTCCCCCCATTTTTGGGGTCCCATTTTTGGGATCCCCTCCCTAATTTTGGGATCCCCTCCCCATTTTTGGGTTTCTCTCCCCATTTTTGGGATCCCCTCCTCCCATTTTTGGGGTCCCGTTTTTGGGTTCCTCTCCCAATTTTTGGGATCCCATTTTTGGGATCCCCTCCCCATTCTTGGGGTCCCCTCCCCATTTTGGGGTCCCATTTTTGGGTTCCCCTCCCCATCTTTGGCTTCCTCTTCTCAGTTTTGGGCTCCTCTCCCAATTTTTGGGGTCCCGTTTTTGGGTTTCTCTCCCAATTTTTGGGTTTTTCTCCCCATTTTTGGGTTCCCCTCCCCATTTTTGGGTTCCTCCCCCCATTTTTGGGGTCCCATTTTTGGGATCCCCTCCCTAATTTTGGGATCCCCTCCCCAATTTTGGGTTTCTCTCCCCATTTTTGGGGTCCCCTCCTCATTTTTGGGGTCCCGTTTTTGGGATCCCCTCCCCATTTTTGGGTTCCTCCCCCAATTTTTGGGGTCCCGTTTTTGGGATCCCTCCCATTCTTGGGGTCCCCCTCCCCAATTTTGAGTTCCCCTCCTCAGTTTTGGGATCTCCTCCCCATTTTTGGGTTCCTCCCCCCATTTTTGGGGTCCCATTTTTGGGATCCCCTCCCTAATTTTGGGATCCCCTCCCCAATTTTGGGTTTCTCTCCCCATTTTTGGGATCCCCTCCTCCCATTTTTGGGGTCCCGTTTTTGGGTTTCTCTCCCAATTTTTGGGATCCCATTTTTGGCTTCCCTTCCCCAATTTTGGGGTCCCATTTTTGGGTTCCCCTCCCCATCTTTGGCTTCCTCTTCTCATTTTTGGGGTCCTCTCCCAATTTTTGGGCTCCTCTCCTGATTTTTGGGTCCTGTTTTTGGGTTCCCTTCCCCATTTTTGGGATCCCCTCCTCATTTTTGGGATCCTCCCCCCATTTTTGGGGTCCCATTTTTGGGATCCCCTCCCCAATTTTGGGTTTCTCTCCCCATTTTTGGGATCCCCTCCTCCCATTTTTGGGGTCCCGTTTTTGGGTTCCTCTCCCAATTTTTGGGTTTCTCTCCCAATTTTTGGGATCCCATTTTTGGGTTCCCTTCCCCATTTTTTGGGGTCCCATTTTTGGGTTCCCCTCCCCATCTTTGGCTTCCTCTTCTCATTTTTGGGGTCCTCTCACAATTTTTGGGCTCCTCTCCTGATTTTTGGGTCCTGATTTTTGGGTTCCCTTCCCCATTTTTGGGATCCCCTCCTCATTTTTGGGATCCTCCCCCCATTTTTGGGGTCCCATTTTTGGGATCCCCTCCCCAATTTTGGGTTTCTCTCCCCATTTTTGGGATCCCCTCCTCCCATTTTTGGGGTCCCGTTTTTGGGTTCCTCTCCCAATTTTTGGGTTCCCTCCCAATTTTTGGGATCCCATTTTTGGGTTCCCTTCCCCATTTTTTGGGGTCCCATTTTTGGGATCCCCTCCCCATTCTTGGGGTCCCCTCCCCAATTTTGGGGTCCTGTTTTTGGGATCTCCTCCCCATCTTTGGCTTCCTCTTCTCATTTTTGGGGTCCTCTCCCAATTTTTGGGGTCCCGTTTTTGGGTTTCTCTCCCAATTTTTGGGTTTTTCTCCCCATTTTTGGGTTCCCCTCCCCATTTTTGGGTTTCTCTACCCATTTTTGGGGTCCCCTCCTCATTTTTGGGGTCCCGTTTTTGGGATCCCTCCCATTCTTGGGGTCCCCCTCCCCAATTTTGAGTTCCCCTCCTCATTTTTGGGATCCCCTCCTCCCATTTTTGGGTTTCTCTCCCAATTTTTGGGATCCCATTTTTGGGTTCCCTTCCCCATTTTTGGGATCCCCTCCCCATCTTTGGGGTCCCGTTTTTGGGTTTCTCTCCCCATTTTTGGGATCCCCTCCCCATTTTTGGGTTTCTCTCCCAATTTTTGGGATCCCATTTTTGGCTTCCCTTCCCCAATTTTGGGGTCCCATTTTTGGGTTCCCCTCCCCATCTTTGGCTTCCTCTTCTCATTTTTGGGGTCCTCTCCCAATTTTTGGGCTCCTCCTGATTTTTGGGTCCTGTTTTTGGGATCCCCTCCCCATTTTTGGGGTCCCCCCCCATTTTTGGGATCCCTCCCATTCTTGGGGTCTCCTGCCCATTTTTGGGGTCCTGTTTTTGGGATCCCCTCCCAATTTTTGGGTTTTTCTCCCCATTTTTGGGAATCTCTCCCCACTTTTGGGGTCCCATTTTTGGGTTCCCCTTCCCATTTTTGGGGTCCCGTTTTTCGGATCCCCTCCCCATTTTTGGGCTCCCATTTTTGACTTCCCCTCCCCATTTTTGGGGTCCCTGCTATTTTAGGGACCCCCCTCATTTTCGGGACCCCCCCTTTAATTTCCTCCCCCCCTCATTCCAGGGATCCCCCACTTAACAAATCCCCCCCATTTCCCCTCATCCCCCACCCCCCAAAATTTCGGGGTGTCCCCCCCAAACCCCCGGGCTATTTTTGGGGTTTCCCCCCAGAATTTTGGGGTCCCCCCGGGGGTCTCACCCACGATCTCTCGGATGGTGACGGGCTGGGCCATGGTGGCCGGGGGGCTGCGCCCGGCGATGTTCACCCCAACAACGCGGAACAGGAGCTTCTCCCCCGTGGGGAGCCCCCGAACCGTGAGCCCGCAGCGCTCCACCAGCTCCGTGTTAGCCGGGGTCCAGGTGGAATCTATGGGGCAGGAGATGTGGGGCTGGGGGTTATGGGGCTGTGAGCTCCACCAGCTCCGTGTTAGCGGGGGTCCAGCTGGAATCTATGGGGCAGGAGACACCGGGGTTATGGGGCTGGGAGAGGGGGAATCTATGGGGCTGGAGAACCCGGGGTTATGGGGCTGGGGGTTATGGGGCTGGGGGCTCCACCAGCTCCGTGTTAGCGGGGGTCCAGCTGGAATCTATGGGGCAGGAGACACCGGGGTTATGGGGCTGGGAGAGGGGGAATCTATGGGGCTGGAGAACCCGGGGTTATGGGGCTGGGGGTTATGGGGCTGGGGGCTCCACCAGCTCCGTGTTAGCCGGGGTCCAGGTGGAATCTATGGGGCAGGAGATGTGGGGCTGGGGGTTATGGGGCAGGGAGCTCCACCAGCTCCGTGTTAGCGGGGGTCCACGTGGAATCTATGGGGCAGGAGATGTGGGGCTGGGGGCTATGGGGCAGGAGATGTGGGGCTGGGGGTTATGGGGCTGGGGGCTCCACCAGCTCTGTGTTAGCGGGGGTCCAGGTGGAATCTATGGGGCAGGAGATGTGGGGCTGGGGGTTATGGGGCTGGGAGCCCGCAGCGCTCCACCAGCTCCGTGTTAGCGGGGGTCCAGGTGGAATCTATGGGGCAGGAGATGTGGGGCTGGGGGTTATGGGGCAGGAGATGTGGGGCTGGGGGTTATGGGGCTGGGGGCTCCACCAGCTCCGTGTTAGCGGGGGTCCAGGTGGAATCTATGGGGCAGGAGATGTGGGGCTGGGGGTTATGGGGCTGGGAGCTCCACCAGCTCCGTGTTAGCGGGGGTCCAGGTGGAATCTATGGGGCAGGAGATGTGGGGCTGGGGTTATGGGGCTGGGAGCTCCACCAGCTCCGTGTTAGCCGGGGTCCAGGTGGAATCTATGGGGCAGGAGACACCGGGGTTATGGGGCTGGGGGTTATGGGGCTGGGGGCTCCACCAGCTCCGTGTTAGCCGGGGTCCAGGTGGAATCTATGGGGCAGGAGATGTGGGGCTGGGGGCTATGGGGCAGGAGATGTGGGGCTGGGGGTTATGGGGCTGGGAGCCCGCAGCGCTCCACCAGCTCCGTGTTAGCCGGGGTCCAGGTGGAATCTATGGGGCAGGAGATGTGGGGCTGGGGGTTATGGGGCTGGGAGCTCCACCAGCTCCGTGTTAGCGGGGGTCCAGGTGGAATCTATGGGGCAGGAGATGTGGGGCTGGGGTTATGGGGCTGGGAGCTCCACCAGCTCCGTGTTAGCCGGGGTCCAGGTGGAATCTATGGGGCAGGAGACACCGGGGTTATGGGGCTGGGGGTTATGGGGCTGGGGGCTCCACCAGCTCCGTGTTAGCCGGGGTCCAGGTGGAATCTATGGGGCAGGAGATGTGGGGCTGGGGGCTATGGGGCAGGAGATGTGGGGCTGGGGGTTATGGGGCTGGGAGCCCGCAGCGCTCCACCAGCTCCGTGTTAGCGGGGGTCCAGGTGGAATCTGTGGGGCAGGAGATGTGGGGCTGGGGGTTATGGGGCTGGGGGCTCCACCAGCTCCGTGTTAGCCGGGGTCCAGGTGGAATCTATGGGGCAGGAGATGTGGGGCTGGGGGTTATGGGGCAGGAGGTACTGGGGGTTATGGGGCTGGGAGCCCGCAGCGCTCCACCAGCTCCGTGTTAGCGGGGGTCCACGTGGAATCTATGGGGCAGGAGATGTGGGGCTGGGGGTTATGGGGCAGGAGATGTGGGGCTGGGGGTTATGGGGCTGGGGGCTCCACCAGCTCCGTGTTAGCGGGGATCCAGGTGGAATCTATGGGGCAGGAGATGTGGGGCTGGGGGTTATGGGGCTGGGAGAAGGGGAATCTATGGGGCAGGAGATGTGGGGCTGGGGGCTATGGGGCTGGGAATGACCCCAAATTTCCCAGATTCCTCCAAATTTTTTGGGATCTCCCCCAAATTTTTGGGATCTCCCTCGAATTTTTTGGGATCTCCCTCAAATTTTTGGGGTCCCCCCGGGTTTTTTGGGGTCCCCCCCAAATTTTTGGGGTCCCCCCGGATTTTGGGGTGCCCCCCCTCCACCAGGTACCCCTCGATTCCCCCCCAAATTTCCCAGATTCCCCCAAACTTTTCGGGATCTCCCCCAAATTTTTCTGGATTTCCCCCAAATTTTTTGGGATCTCCCCAAATTTTTTGGGGTCCCCCCGGGTTTTTTGGGATCTCCCCAAATTTTTGGGGTCCCCCCCGATTTTTGGGGTGCCCCCCCTCCACCAGGTACCCCTCGATTCCCCCCCAAATTTCCCAGATTACCCCAAATTTTTCCGATCTTCCCCAAATTTTTTGGGATCTCCCCCAAATTCTTGGGGTCCCCCCGGGTTTTTAGGATCCCCCCGGGTTTTTTGGGGTCCCCCCCGATTTTTGGGGTGCCCTCTCACCCCCCTCTCGGCACCACTCCACCAGGTATCCGTCGATGCCCCCGGCCCCGAGGCGCTCGGGCGGGCGCCACTTGAGGGTGGCCGTGGTGTCGGTGACGTCCTCCAGGCTCAGGTGCGTGGGTTCGCTCGTGGGGGCTTCGGGGAGACCCCAGACCCAAAAAAAAATCAGATTTGGGAACCCCCAAAATATCCCCTGAACCCCCCAAAAATATCCCCTGAACCCCCCCAAAAAATATCCCCTGAACCCCCCCAAAAATATCCCCTGAACCCCCCAAAAAATATCCCCTGAACCCCCCCAAAAATATCCCCTGAACCCCCCCAAAAATATCCCCTGAACCCCCCAAAAAATATCCCCTGAACCCCCCCAAAAATATCCTCTGAACCCCCCCAAAAAAATTATCCTGGAATCCCCCCCCCAAAAAAATATCATTGGAATTCTCCCAAAAATGTCCACGGGATTCCCAAAAAATATCCCCAAAATCTCCCAAAAGTTATCACTGGAATTCACCCAAAAATCAAAATTTCACCCAAATCCTCCCCAAATCCTCCCCAAATCCCCCCTAAATCCCTCCAGGACCCCCCAAATCCCCCCAAATTCCCCCCAAATCCCCCAAATCCCTCCAGGACCCCCAAAATTCCCCCCAAATCCCCCCCAACCCCTCCCCAAACCCCCTCCCCAAACCCCCCCAAATCCCCCCAAATCCCCCCCAAACCCTCCCCAAATCCCCCCAAATCCCCCCAACCCCTCTCCAAACCCCCTCCCCAAATCCCCCCGAATCCCCCCCAAATCCCCCCCAAATCCCCCTCAAATCCCTCTAGGACCCCCCAAAACCCCCTCAAATGCCCCCCAAATCCCCCCAAAACCCCCTCAGATCCCCCCAAATCCCCCCAACCCCTTCCAAACCCCCCCAAATCCCCCCAAATCCCCCCAACCCCCACCCAAACCCCCCAAATCCCCCCAAACCCCCCCAAATCCCCCCCAACCCCTCCCCAAACCCCCCCAAATCCCCCAAACCCCCCCAAACCCCCTCCCCAAATCCCCCCAAACCCTCCCCAAATCCCCCTCAGACCCCTCCCCAAATCCCCCCAAATCCCTCTAGGACCCCCCAAAACCCCCTCAAATCCCCCCCAAATCACCCCCAAATCCCCCCCAAGCCCCCCCAAACCCCCCCAAACCCTCCCCAAACCCCCCCAAATCCCCCTCAAATCCCTCCAGGACCCCCCCAAACCCCGCAAACCCCCCCAAACCCCACCCAAACCCCCTCCCCAAATCCCCCCAACCCCTCCCCAAACCCCCAACCCCTCCCCAAACCCCCCCAACCCCTCCCCAAACCCCCCCAACCCCTCCCCAAACCCCTCCAAATCCCCCCAAATCCCCCCCAAATCCCCCCAAATCCCCCTCAAACCCCCCCAAATCCCCCCAGGACCCCCCCAAACTCCCCCAAATCCCCCCAAACCCCCCCAAACCCCCTCCAAATCCCCCCCAACCCCCACCCAAACCCCCCAACCCCTCCCCAAATCCCCCAAATCCCCCCAAACCCCCCCAACCCCTCCCCAAACCCCCCCAAACCCTCCCCAAATCCCCCCCAAACCCCCCCAAACCCCCCCAAATCCCCCCAACCCCTTCCAAACCCCCCCAAACCCCCCCAAACCCTCCCCAAATCCCCCTCAGACCCCTCCCCAAATCCCCCCAAATCCTTCTAGGACCCCCCAAAACCCCCTCAAATCCCCCCCAAATCCCCCCCAAACCCCCCCAAACCCCCTCCCCAAATCCCCCCCAACCCCCACCCAAACCCCCCAAATCCCCCCAACCCTTCCCCAAACCCCTCCAAATCCCTCCAGGACCCCCAAAATTCCCCCCAAATCCCCCCCAAATCCCCCCCAAGCCCCTCCAAACCCTCCCAAATCCCCCTCAAATCCCCCCCAAACCCCCTCCCCAATCCCTTCAAATCCCCCCCAAATCCCTCCCAAATCCCTCCAGGACCCCCAAAATCCCCCCCAAACCCCCCCAAACCCCCCCAAACCCCCCCAAACCCCTCCCCACGCCCCCCCTCACCGATGGGCATGAAGGGGGGGGTGTTGAGGCTGGGGGCCGAGACCCCGATGGCGTTGACGGCGAAGACCCTCATCTCGTACAGGACCCCCTCGATCATCCGCGTCGACTCGAACGTCAGCGCCGGCAGCACCTCGAAGTTGAGCTTCATCCAGCGGTGCGAGCCCTTCTTCTTCCTCTCCACCAGGTAACCTGCCGCAGGTGAGGGGCGGGACGGGTGTGGGGACAGGTGTGGGGACAGGTGTGGGGCAGATGGGACAGGTGTGGGGCAGGTGTGGGGTGGGTGTGGGGCGGGTGTGGGGCAGGTGGGACAGGTGTGGGGACAGGTGTGGGGTGGGGTGGGTGTGGGGTGGGTGTGGGGCAGGTGGGAGATGGGTGTGACATGGGTGTGGGGCAGGTGTGGGGTGTGAGAGGTGTGGGGACAGGTGTGGGGCAGGTGTGGGGTGGGTGTGGGGACAGGTGTGGGGACAGGTGTGGGGCAGGTGTGGGGTGGGTGGGTGTGGGGCGGGTGTGGGGCAGGTGTGGGGCAGGTGTGGGGCGGGTGTGGGGCAGATGGGGACAGGTGTGGGACAGATGGGGCAGGTGAGACAGGTGTGGGACAGGTGTGGGGCAGGTGTGGGGCAGATGGGGCAGGTGTGGGGCAGGTGTGGGGCAGGTGTGGGGCGGGTGTGGGGCAGGTGTGGGGCAGGTGTGGGGTGGGTGGGTGTGGGGCGGGTGTGGGGCAGGTGTGGGGTGGGTGGGTGTGGGGCGGGTGTGGGGCAGGTGTGGGGTGGGTGGGTGTGGGGCGGGTGTGGGGCGGGTGTGGGGACAGGTGTGGGGCAGGTGTGGGGCAGATGGGACAGGTGTGGGGCAGGTGTGGGGACAGGTGTGGGGACAGATGGGGCAGGTGTGGGACAGGTGTGGGGACAGGTGTGGGGACAGATGGGGCAGGTGTGGGACAGGTGTGGGGCAGGTGTGGGGCAGATGGGACAGGTGTGGGGCAGGTGTGGGGACAGGTGTGGGGACAGATGGGGCAGGTGTGGGACAGGTGTGGGGCAGGTGTCCCCAGGTGTGTCTCACCTGTCCCCAGGTGTCCCCAGGTGTCCCCAGGTGTGTCTCACCTGTCCCCAGGTGTCCCCAGGTGTGTCTCACCTGTCCCCAGGTGTCCCCAGCCCCCCCCAGGTGTCCCCAGGTGTCCCCAGGTGTGTCTCACCTGTCCCCAGGTGTCCCCAGCCCCCCCCAGGTGTCCCCAGGTGTCCCCAGGTGTGTCTCACCTGTCCCCAGGTGTCCCCAGGTGTGTCTCACCTGTCCCCAGGTGTCCCCAGCCCCCCCCAGGTGTCCCCAGGTCCCCCCAGGTGTGTCTCACCTGTCCCCAGGTGTCCCCAGGTGTGTCTCACCTGTCCCCAGGTGTGTCTCACCTGTCACCGGTTGTCCCCCGTCGAACTTGGGGGGTTCCCAGACGAGCACGGCCCAGTCCTCGCCCACCTGAGTGACGCGCACGGCCTCGGGGGGGTCGGGGACATCTGCGGGGAGGGGACACACCTGAGCTCACCTGGGGACACCTGAGCTCATCTGGGGACACCTGTGACACACCTGAGCTCACCTGTGTCCCCCAGGTGTCCCCCCAGGTGTCCCCAGCTGTCCCCAGGTGTGTCCCCAGGTGTGCCCAGGTGTCTCCAGGTGTGCCCATATCTCCTCCCAGCTGTCCCCATGTCCCCCCAGGTGTGTCCTGAGGTGTCCCCAGGTGTGTCCCCATGTCCCCCCAGGTGTGCCCAGGTGTCCCCAGGTGTGTTCAGGTGTCCCCAGGTGTGTCCCCATGTCCCCCCAGGTGTCCCCAGGTGTCCCCAGGTGTCCCCATGTCCCCCAGGTGTCCCCCAGGTGTCCCCAGGTGTGTCCCCATGTCCCCCCAGGTGTGCCTAGGTGTGTCCCCATGTCCCCAGGTGTCCCCCAGGTGTGTTCAGGTGTGCCCAGGTGTGCCAGGTGCTGACCCACGACGCGGATGGTGATGGCGGCCGTGTCCTCCCCGGCCGGGTTGGTGACGCGGATCTCGTAACGTCCCTCGTCCCCGCGCTCGGCGCTCTCCACAACCAGACTGCTGAGCCCGTGCTTCTCCTCCAGACGGACACGGCCCTCGGGGATGGACAACACCTGCACAGGTGAGACAGGTGAGACAGGACAGGTGAGACACCTGGGAACACCTGGACAGGTGACACAGAACACCTGGGACAGGTGACACAGAACATCTGGGACAGGTGACACAGAACATCTGGGACAGGTGACACAGAACATCTGGGACAGGTGGGGGCTGCTGAGCCCGTGCTTCTCCTCCAGACGGACACGGCCCTCGGGCACGGACAACACCTGCACAGGTGAGACAGGTGAGACAGGTGAGACAACACCTGAGAACACCTGAGAACATCTGAGAACATCTGGACAGGTGACACAGAACATCTGGGACAGGTGGGGGCTGCTGAGCCCGTGCTTCTCCTCCAGACAGACACGGCCCTCGGGACAGGAGAGCACCTGCACAGGTGAGACAGACAGGTGAGACACCTGGGAACACCTGGGAACACCTGGGAACACCTGGACAGGTGACACAGAACACCTGGGAACACCTGGACAGGTGACACAGAACATCTGGGACAGGTGGGGGCTGCTGAGCCCGTGCTTCTCCTCCAGACGGACACGGCCCTCGGGGCAGGAGAGCACCTGCACAGGTGAGACAGGTGAGACAGGTGAGACACCTGGGACAGGTGACACAGAACACCTGGGAACATCTGAGAACATCTGGGACAGGTGACACAGAACATCTGGGACAGGTGGGGGCTGCTGAGCCCGCGCTTCTCCTCCAGACGGACACGGCCCTCGGGGATGGACAACACCTGGACAGGTGAGACAGGACAGGTGA